>NW_026526710.1:19706242-19959724 GCF_024362965.1 Panthera pardus
TCCCATCCCAGGAGCATGGTTCACTCCCTCACCCATGACTCTGATGAAATACCACCTCCTCCAGGAAGACTTCCCTGACCACCTTATTTTATTTTTTTTAACTTTTTAAAGTTTATGTATTTATTTTGAGAGAGAGAGAGAGAATGGGAAGGACAGAGAGAGAGGGAGAGAGAATCTCAAGCAGGCTCCACACTGTCAATGCAGAGCCCTATGCAGGGCTCAGACTCACGAACCGTGAGATCATGACCTGAGCCAAAATCAAGAGTCGGATGCTTAGCCGACTGAGCCACCCAGGTGCCCCCGACCACCCCATTTTAAATGGACCTTACCCACCTCCCTCCCATCTCCTTTCACCCTCCTTCCCAACCCCTACAAGCATTCTTCCCACTTCTTACTTTCATCCCTCACCCCCTACCAGCTTTCCTCCCAGCTCCCACCCGCATCCCTGCCACCACCACCACCAGGAAGAGGTCTTGTCTGTCCCTTCCCCACGATACTCTATGAAAG
The DNA here is from genome assembly GCF_024362965.1 of Panthera pardus. NCBI lineage: Eukaryota > Metazoa > Chordata > Mammalia > Carnivora > Felidae > Panthera > Panthera pardus. The sequence goes on from NW_026526710.1 coordinate 19,706,750, forward strand.
CATCTCCCTCATTGGCTAACCGCTGTATCCTCAGTATCTTGCACATAGTAGTTGCTCAATAAACACACATTGCATGAATGACTAATGGCCGGACTTGTCCCAAATACCTTCATGAACAGAAAACCGCAAGGCCATCAGCCACAAAGAGAGCAGGGTGGACTCTGAGCCCCTCTTCTGGGGGGGACCTGCCTGGAAAAACCATACTGAAGGTTTTGTCTTTGAGGGTGTCTGTGGAGTGATGTCTCCCCTGGGCCGATGCCACTAGGGACGCCCCAGTGATTTCCAAAGCATCCCCTTACTCATAAATATCTCCCCTTGTTGTCAGCCGACCCCTTGGATCTCACCAGAGGAAATACTGTCATTAAACCCCAATAAATTGCTAAAGGCCCAAGCCGACTGGGCCAATTTACAGCAGGTTTTGACTTTAATAATGTTTTGTCTTAGATTTGGCCCTAATTATAAATCATTTTGCAACTGTGGTTTAAACCATAAGCAAATCTTACATGGCATTCTTATTATCTACTTAATATCGTGGAGGGAAAGATTTACGGAATCACATTCTGGGAATTAAGCAAACGAGGGAAACTTTTAGGTGAGGGCCAAAACACAGGAAAATTACAGTTTTGTCATAAAACCCTGATTGATCAATGATTATTGCAAAACTGTGGTAACAGTGCTGGCATAAACATAAATCTGTAATTGGCTGGATTTATTCTTTTTCAAAATACTATATTTCCTGCAGTTTTTGACCATCGTGTTAATCCAAGTCTGTTAGATTTACTGTGGTTTTAACTTAATTAACTCCTTTTAGCTACTGCATACATGCGTGCACAAGTATGTATATCAGTGGACCCTTGAACAACGCTGGGGTGAGGGGCACTGATCCCCTGCACAGTCGAAAATCCACGTATAATTTTTGGCTGCCCAGAAAACCTACTACTAATAGCCTACAGAGCTGGTTAATAGACTAATAGGACGGAGTTGTCGACTAGAGGCATTACAAATAACGTAAGCAGTCAACTAACACATTCCTTTGTCATAGGTACCATATACTGTATTCTTATAATAAAGTAAGCTAGAAAAAAAGTTATTAAGGAAATCATAAGGAACAAAAAGTACATTTACAGTACTGTCCTATATTTATAAAAAAAACTGCTTTGAAGTAGACCTGTGCAGTTCAAACCCATATTGTTCAAAGGTCAACCGTAGTGCGTGTATGTATTGTATATATACATATAAATATATGTCTTATATTTAGAAAGAAGGAAAGAAAGAAAGAAAGAAGAAGAAAGAAAGAAAGAAAGAACGGAGGGAGGGAGTGAGGAAGGAAGAAGGAAGGAGGGAGGGAGGGAGGGAAAGAAGGAAGGAAGGAAGGAAGGAAGGAAGGAAGGAAGGAAGGAAGGAAGGGAGGGAGGAAGGAAGGAAGGAGGGAGAGAGGGGAGGGAAAGAAGGAAGAAAGGAAGGAAGTGAAGGAAGGAAAGAAGGAAAGGAGGGAGGGAGGGAAGGAGGGAGGGAGGGAGGGAGGGAGGAAGGAAGGAAGGGGGAAGGAAGGAAGAAAGGAAGGAAAGAAAGGAGGAAGGAAGGAAGGAAGGGGGAAGGAAGGAAGGAAGGAAGGAAGGAAGGAGGAAAGAGGGAGGGAGGGGAGGGAAAGAAGGAAGGAAGGAAGGAAGGAAGGAAGGAAGGAAGGAAGGAGGGAGGGAGAGAGGGGAGGGAAAGAAGGAAGGAAGGAAGGAAGGAAGGAAGGAAGGAAGGGGGGAAGGAAGGAAGGGGGAAGGAAGGAAGAAGGAAGGAAGGAAAGAAAGGAGGAAGGAAGGAAGGAAGGAAGGAAGGAAGGAAGGGGAAGGAAGGAAGGAAAGGAGGAAGGGAGGAAGGAAGTCAAGGAAGGAAGGAAGGAAAGGAGGGAGGAAGGAAGGAGGAAGGAAGGAGGGAAGGGAGGAAAGGAGGAAGGAAGGAAGGAGGAAAGAGGGAGGGAGGGGAGGGAAAGAAGGAAGGAAGGAAGGAAGGAAGGAAGGAAGGAAGGAAGGAAGGAGGGGAGGAAAAGAAGGAAGGAAGGAAGGAAGGAAGGAAGGAAGGAAGGAAGGAAGGGGGGAAGGAAGGAAGGGGGAAGGAAGGAAGAAAGGAAGGAAGGAAAGAAAGGAGGAAGGAAGGAAGGGGGAAGGAAGGAAGGAAAGGAGGAAGGGAAGGAGGAAGGGAGGAAGGAAGTGAAGGAAGGAAGGAAGGAAAGGAGGAAGGAAGGAAGAAAGGAAGGAAGGAAGGAAGGAAGAGGGAGGGAGGGGAGGAAAGAAGGAAGGAAGGAAGGAAGGAAGGAAGGAAGGGAGGGAGGAAAGAAGGAGGGAGGGAGGGGAGGGAAAGAAGGAAGGAAGGAAGGAAGGAAGGAAGGAAGGAAGGAAGGAAGAAGGAAGGAAGAAGGAAGGAAGGAAGGAAGGAAAGGAAGGAAGGAAAGGAGGGAGGAAGGAAGGAAGGAGAGAGAGGAAGGAGGGAGGGAGGGAGGAGGGAGGAAGGAGGGAGGGGAGGGAAAGAAGGAAGGAAGGAAGGAAGGATGGATAGATGGAAGGGAGGGAGGAAGGAAGGAGGGAAGGAAGAAAGGAAGTGAAGGAAGGAAGGAAGGAAGAAAGAAAGGAAGGAAGTGAAGGAAGGAAAGAAAGGAGGGAGGGAGGAAGGAAGGAAGGAAGGAAGGAAAGAAAGGAAGGAAGGAAGAAAGGAAGGAAGTGAAGGAAGGAAAGAAAGGAGGGAGGGAGGAAGGAAGGAAGGAAGGAAAGAAAGAAAAGAAGGAAAGAAAGGAACGAAGGAAGGAAAGGAGGGAGGGAAGGAGGAAGGGAAGAAGGAAGGAAGGAAGGAAGGAAGGAAGGAGGAAGGAGAAAGGAGGGAGGGAAGGAGGAAGGAAGGAAGGAAGGAAGGAAGGAAGGAAGGAAGGAAGGAAGGAAGGAAGCAGAGAGAGGAAGGAAGGAAGGAGGGAGGGAGGAAGGAAGCAGAGAGAGGAAGGAAGGAGGGGAGGGAGGAAGGAAGGAAAGATTAGATGCATTGAGCCTCCGTTGCTTTTACTATTCAAAGGCTTGTGTTTTTCTTCAAATCTAATTTGTAAAATAGTTGAAGAAAACACACTTGGCTGCATGAAGCGAATCTTGCTGCAGAATTGGGTCCAAAGATCTGCTTCCGGAGCCGCTCTTCTGTGGGGATGACCACGCAGGGTCACGATATTGTGTCTCCACGGGTGACAAGAACTGAGGGGAGTCAAGTTCCCAGCATGGCTCTGCCATTTGCTGGCTGTATCCCCCTGAGGAACCCACTCCAGCTGGCTCAGCCTCTGTCTCCTCATCTGTAGAGTGGGAATAATCATACCTCCTCAGAAGCCACCGTGAGGCTTGGATCAAGTAATGGACATTAAGCGGTGAGCTGGGTGCTTGGCGTGCAGTGGACATGTGGCACCTGTAGTGGATGTGCCTTGCCTCCTCCCCGTCAGGGGATGGACATGTGATGTGATGCCCTAAGGAGTGAGGTCAAGGCAGCATGGGGACTCAGAAGAGCTATCTCGGGGGAAAGGGCGTGCCGGCTACTCCTGGCACCAGTGGGAACCAGACCAGACACAAGGATCCGACAGGACCTTGTGACATCCAGGACCCGAGAGATGATAGATCCAGATCAAAGCCCACCCGGGGCCAGATGACCACCTGATAATTCGAGTTTAAAATCCTGAAAATGGGAGTGCCTGAGTGGCTCAGTCAGTTAAGCATCCGACTCCTGGTTTCAGCTCAGGTCACGCCTTTGCGGCTCCTGAGATCGAGCCCCACATCGGGCTCTGCGCTGACAGCACGGAGCCTGCTTGGGATTCTCGCTCCGTCCCTCTCTCTCTGCGCCTCCCCTGCTTGTGTGCACTCTCCCTCTCTCCCTCTCCCTCTCTTTCTCTCTCTCTCTCAAAATAAATAAATAAAATTTAACAACAAAACTAAAGAAATAAAATTTAAAAATGAAATAAAACCGTGAGAATGGAAACGGTAGTGCCCACTTATAAGTCAGCACTGGCTTCCACGCACCGATTTCTACGGCCCATCCTTAGCTTCACTTTGTTAAAGCCCTGCAGCGACTACCTCCCTAGCAACGCCGAGAAGATTCAGATTCCAGAGATGCGACTTGCCCAAGGTCACGCAGTTAGCACGCAGTAGAGCCGAGACTCCAGACCCCCTGAATTCGGCCGCTTCCAGGGGTTCGCTGGGCTGACACCTCTGTTCAGGGGCCGCCCTTCCTCCTGGAGGCCGGTGGGTCCTGGGCTGATGGCTGTTTCCAAAGCTAAGGGAGGAACGGTGGGGACCCAACCTGGCCACTTCAGCGTCTCCTCCCTAATTGCTAAGGACGGAGCTGAGAAGGAGCCGGTTGGAGGTTGAAACCTGCCCTTTTCTTGCAGAGTTCTGCAGGCGGATTGAATAGTGCTCCTTTTTCTTGATTCCCACCATGTAGCCAGTGAAAAATATTTTCTGAAGGCCTCTTTCTGAGTCACTGATTCACACTGTCTGTTCTCAAGTTGTCCAGGGTCAAGAGAGTCGACCGGAGCTAAATGAACCCAGACATTGGATTTCACCAAAAAGTAAACACTCTGAGCCATGGAAAAAAAAAAAAGTGTTGCTTTCAGATAGACCGTTCAGCTGAGTGCCGGTTCCCCTCCTCTGTTCTTTCCCTGCCCCAGTCCAGTCTCCCTCCCTCCTTCCCACCTCCATTTCTCCATTTCTCTTCCTTTTCTCTTTCTCCCCCTCCCCCTAATATTCCCCCTCCTCCTTTTAACCCCTCCCTCCTCCTCATTGCCTTCTCCCTCTTATGTTTTACTCCTTTTTCTTCAATTCCCTTCCCCCCTTGCTGTCTTCCCTGCTGCTTTAAAATTCACTCAGGGTTTTATTTCTTTAGGTGTGCCAAGCCCAGAAGACCAACAGGCGGCAGCCATTGAAGGGAGAGGTCGCTTCTCACAGTCCCCAAGAGGAGGGGGTGGACAGGCCAGGCAGGGCCCTGAGGGGAAGGCACCGGGGTAGAAAGGAGCCAACGGAGACCATGGGCCAGAGACCTGACTGATAGAGGAGCTGATTTAGGATCGGCTGGTTTGAGTCATTTCAGCCAATTCCAGGCTGTCGGGCTGGTCCCCGGTCTCTATGACACCTAACCTGGGGAGATGAAGGCAAGGAGAGAGTTCTGGACCACAGGAGCCTGTTGAAAGCAGGTGGCTGGGGGAATGGACTTTGGACTGTCTGGTTCTCATATTAAGGCGCACTTGGGGCGCGTTGTTTGCTATTTCCAGGAATTAGCTAACCCCAGGCAGTCCCTGTGTGGGTCCCCAAGGCCCCAAGAGCGCAAAGCATCAGCAACCACAGAAAGTGAAAAGCATCGTGAAGATGGCTTCCTTCCTCTCCTTTCTTTCCTCTTCCGTCTCGTCTCTTCCACCACCTCCCTGAAGCCTGCAGGAGAACCCATCACAAAGGGTCAGGAGAGTGGCGCGACAAAAGGCCGGGTCGGGTGGGTGACAGGAGCCCCGGGAGGAGGAGAGGCAGCCTCCAGAGTGACCGAGGAGGAACAGCTCTAGTTTTCAGAGACTGGAGGTGGCTTGTACCAGCAGAGGAGAAAGCTCCACTCAGCTCCTCCCGTCTCGCTGGCCCCGGGGTTTTGGCACCTCCGCGTCTAAGAAGCAGTCCCTTGTTCTGACAGCGGTGGCCGCCGTGTCCTCGCCCTGCCACTATCCCGTGGGATGGTTGTTTTGCCCAGGCCTGGAATTACCCAAATCCCCTTAAATACATGGCTGCAAATGAGGACACTGGAAAAAAGGCAATAATTGTGACAGTAACTCACGGGGCCAGGCCTGACACGTCTCTAATTGCCTGCTAAAATTGTCGCTGTCTCCTAAAGTGCAAATTATCACCCGAAATGACAAGAATAATGAATGAGTAACTCTGATGTAATGCAACAATTAGTCCGCAAAGACACTGTCTAATATGGTAATTCAGAACACCCACTCCTTGTTATTAAGTGCCTGATAATTATTTAATTATCTATCTGCCAGCATGATTTACTTGGTTTATTTAGCTGCAGATGTGGGCAGGAGCATTTGGGTTTAAGGTCAGGAGGAGCTGGCCCCTCCATTGGCCGCCATGTCGGTTTGCTTGGGTGCTGAGGGCTGCCGTCTGTCTGACGCCCCTAATTTGCTTTGGCGGTCCCCACCCAGAGTTGGAAAATCCTCTCTTCTTCACCCCTGGGCCTGGCCCGAGGTCCCTCAGGAGCTGAAGGCCATGAAGACCAGGGCTAAGGGTCGCAGCTCTCCTCTTGTCTGCCTGGGAGATGCCCAGCAAGTGATCAGAATATTTGGGGTAAGCGGCTGCCCCGTCAAGATCAATGTGAGCATCCCCTTTGTGCTGGGCTGGGTGCCAAGGCTTACCCAAGCATTAGCTCATTTAAGCTCCTCAGTGATGCCAGGAGGTAAGACAATTGGTTTTGGCATTTGACAGAAGAGGGAACTGAGGCTGGAGAAGTTAAGGCCACTCATCCAAGGTCCCATGGTGAGCAAATGGTGGGGACAGGACTCACTATGTCCAGAGCCACTCTGCTCTCTGGGACCCTGATGCCTTCCAGGGTGAGGCTGGCCCCAGAGGTATGGGTCAGTGTTTATTTCAAGGCCAGGGCAGAGCCAGAAGACTCTGTACTGGGATTCAGGAGGGGCAGGGTTGTGGTCTCCAAACCACACAACGACTGACAGGGAAAGAAGAAAGGGTGCCTAATTTGTGTTGGCTCAATAAAATCAGAGCCAAGGAGTAGAAGCTACTATGGGGGACAGGCTTGGGATCTAAAGTGGGACCACTTAGCAGCTAAACGCACTCAGACAGGTTCTTTAACTTCTCACAGCCTCAGTTTCCTCATCTGTAAAATGGATATAATCAGAGAATCTCATCATAATCACCCTGTCAAAAGTATCCCTCACCATCAGACACTTTCTACTCGGCATCCTATAAGTCTCCTTTATTAAATACATCTGTGTCCAAAAGCATCTTGTTTATTTATTTAGTTACCCTCCACTTACACACACACACACACACACACACACACACAATATAGGCTCCAAGGGGGCAGGGACCTTTGTCTTCTTTATCCTTTTATCCCTGCACCAGACATAATGCTATACACCATGTGTATAATGGCATATTACAGGCTCTCAGTAAATATCTGTAGGATGGATGGATGGATGGATGGTGGATGGATGGATGGATGTGTGAATGGAAGGACTGATGGAAAGATGGATGGAAGGATGGAAGGAAGGAAGGGTAGATGGAAGGAAGGAAGGAAGGAAGGAAAGAAGGAAGAATGGAAGGAAGGAAGGATGGAAGGAAGGAAGGATGGATGGATGGATGGAAGGATGGAAGAAAGGAAGGAAGGATGGAAGGAAGGAAGGAAAGAAAGATGGAAGGAAGGAAGGAAGGAAGGAAAGAAGGAAAGAAGGAAGGAAGGAAGGAAGGGAGGGAGGATGAATGGAAGGAAGGAAAGAAGGAAAGAAGGAAGGAAGGAAGGAAGGAAGGAAGGAAGGAAGGGAGGATGAATGGAAGGAAGGAAAGAAGGAAGGAAGGAAGGAAGGAAGGAAGGAAGGAAGGAAGGAAGGATGGTCAGAAGCCAGGAGGGCTCCCAGGCCAGCCATGCCCTTCCCTGAGTGACTTCCAGCATCTAATGCAGAAAACTGGGATGACCACCCAGCTATGACTCTCTGCTTTTCTTGCTCTGGGCCTCCAGCCAACAGGCCCCATGTTTCCGCCAGCTTCCCAAGTCCACTATCTGAGGGATAAGTATGATTGGCCCAGGCCATCTGCACAGGTGAACTTGGTTCTCACACATCCATATTTCCCTGACACTTTCCACTTGTGAGCACATCTGGCCAACTTCCGCCTTCCTGCACACCGGCCTCATTGCCTGAGGGCTTCCTCTGTCTGCTGGAGCTGTTCACAGTTGCACATGGGTCAGGCTGTGCTCATTCGTTGGTGGTGACCAACCACTCTTTGATGACGACTGGCAGGAGTCAGTGGATAAACCGTCCGGCTCCCCCCCAACCCCGTTGAGATGAGTTCCATGCTCTCTCCCCCAGTTTCCCAGTAGGATGGAGCCCTAGCTTCCTAGATACTAGATACTGTTGTGGCCCACTCAGAACGCTTTGGAAGGCCAGCGCCTCGGATCCCAGCTCTTGTGAATGTTTGCCACTCCTACTCACAGCTGCATCGTACAGGTGAGAATTGCCCGCAGCTAACGGCAGCCACCTTACCTGAAAATACCTGCAAGGATTTGCCCTTCCTCCAGGAGTGTCCCCTTGCCAGCAAGTAACTGGTACAGGGCACAAAAGGCCACCCTCCTGGCTCTAAGACAAACAACTCTGTGGTGCTATTCATGGTCCAGAGCTACTTCAACTCGATCCACATTTTTTCCTAGGTTCTCAAAGTCAGGGCCATCTCTGTCATGCTCACATAGCACCATATTTGTTGAGTTAGTGAATGAATGAATGAATGAGTGCATTCATAGATACATGTGTACACACATACATAAGTGATCGAGTTAGAGTCTTATGATTCTCAAACTAGGACCAGAGCATCTCCTCTCCAAATTCTGGCCCGTGTATTGAAATGGCGGGGGTGCCTGGGTGGCTCAGACGGTTGAGTGTCTGACTGTTGGCATTGGCTCGGGTCATTATCTCACAGTTCGTGGGTTACAGTCCACGTCAGGCTCTGTGCTGACAGTGCAGAGCCTGCTTGGGATTCTCGCTCCCTCTCTTTCTGTCCCTCCCCTGCTCGTGCTGTCTCTGTCCCTCTCAAAATAAATTTAAAAAAAAAAAGGAAAGGAAAAGAAACGGTAGGAGGTCAACAAAGCAGGAGGTCTGGGTTGGGAGTCAGAAGACCTCCATTTCTTGCCTTTATCTCACTGGGTAACTTTCAGACCTCCCTCTGGGTCTCAGTTTTCCCATCTGCCACATGAGGAAAACAACACTTTGCTCTGAGTTCTCTTTCAGCTCAAACACAGTAAAAGTCCCTGTTCCGTGATATATTTTTAATTTTTTATTCTGAAACCATTTTAGACGACCAGAAAAGATCTTTATAAAAACAATAGCACAGGGAGTTCCCAAATACCCTTCACACAGCTTTCCCGCATGTTACTGACTTGTGATGTTGAAGCCTCCAGTTGAAATGTCTGCGGGATGATCTTCTGGGTGGTGATGCGGCCGCAGGAGTAGAAAGGAAGTTAGCTCGAACACTCACCTGGCTTAGCACCCTTGGAAAACCAGGGGGCAGCAGACAGACCACATCCCCTTCCCTTCTGTCTGAGCTGCTCATGTGTATCAACAGCTTTCTTTTTATTTGTGGTCTATCACCTCCTGTGCCATGGCAAACAAGAGACTTTATAAATATTTCAAACACTAATAATTTGTGCTGTCCCTGCTTAGACTTTTAAATGAATCTAAGAGCATTTCTCTTGGAAGAACCCGCCAACCTACAGGCAGGGGAAAGAAATACTACCGGCCCCTGCCTGAGATGGGCACTTGATGCAGGGATGCGACCACAGGGTGTGGCCGTGGGTGTGAGACTCCCCACCTGTCTCCCATCCACGTCGCTGAGCCCCGTGTCTGGAAGCTCCACGTGGAGGGGGCCATGACCAGCCCGAACCCGGGGTCCATGGGGGGGTGGGGGGTGGGGAGGCTCTCACTGCTCCAGCTGATGAAGAAAGAAACTGGGGGTTGGTAATTCCAAGGTTGGCTCCGGAACCAGACATTCCCGGGTTCAAATCCAAGATCATCTGCCCATTAGCTGTGTGGTCTTGGACAAGTCACTTCACCTCTTTGAGCCTTTGTTTCTTTATCTATAAAATGCATCCTATAAGAATTAAATGAAACTAGCGTGTGGAGCGTACAAAGCCTGACTTATGCCGTGAGCTCAAGGCACATGTAGCTGGTGTATTGCCTTTGAATATTTCCAAGATTTATTCCCAGTATTTATAATGGCTCAGACTCAATAGAGGTTAGTTTCTTGTTCACATAAACCAGCCAACGAGGTTCCAGGTTGGCTCAGGGAAAGGTAGGGGGTGTGGGGAGATTCTGTTCCACCCATGTTGTTGGAGGCTCTGTCGTGACTCCCCAGACAGCCCTGGGCACTAAACATCCAGGAGTAGAGAGGAAATGAACGTGAAAGGAGGTTCACAAAAAGTTCCTCTTGTCCCTCCAGAAGGCTCACAGCCTAAGAGAAGAAGAAATATGGAAGCCACAGCCTACCAAATGCAGATAGGCTCTCAAGTGAAGAAGGGCCAATGCATTTGGGAGAACAGAGAAGAGAGAGACCTTTCAGGAGGAAACCAGCTCCTGGCACACACTGCCTCAAATCCTTCAAAGGTTTTTTATAGCTGCTAGGATAGACAATGAGCTCCTTCCCCAGCCTTCAAGGCCCACACGCTTCTATCCCCGCCAGTCTCTCAAGCTGTGGCTCCTCCTCTGTCTGCAGTCTTGATACCCTAGCTTCCCTTCCCCAAACAGGCCAGAATCCTAGAGCAAACATGTAATTTATCTTTCAAACCAGGCCACTTTGGAGAGAGAAAGAGACTACTGATAATAAATAACCCAGAACAACTGAGACGACCCAGGACAGACTGGAATATGTGGTCATCATGCACCATTGGTCCTGCCACAGGGCCTTTGCACATGCTCTTCTCCCCACTCACCTGACGGACTGTCCTGATGCTTCACTTTCTGTGTCTTCTTTTTGTTTTTGGCTTACCCTTCCCCCCACCCCTGGTTCTGGCACCTAGCAAGCATTCAGTAACTGTGGAATACATGAATACTTGCTTACCTCTACTGGGAATGATCAAAATAGAAACCTTTTGGCATGAGAGGACATGTCAGCATGGTCTGGAAGAATAAGCATAGGCTGGGTCTGCACAGAGAAGAACAGCCTTCTAGGTGGGGGAATGGAAATGAGCCCTGGTGCTACACCACATCTAATGTTTTCAGAGAATGTCCTGGAACTTAATAACTGGAGACCCAAGGGCTAGGAGAATTGTGGATGCGAGCCTGGTGGGGGGCAGGGGACAGCGTCAGGTTGAGGGGGGCCTTGAATGCCAAGGAACAATGCTCGGTCTGAATCCTACAGGCAGGAAGGATGTCACTGGAGGCAGACCACAGTTCTAGGAGTAAACCATTACACCTAGGAGTAAGCCAAGAGATCATTGGCTACCGTAGCAACTGCCAGATTTTTCTTTCTCAGAGCATGAATCTATTGTCAATGGTGTTTGAAGACACGTGCCTTAAGATGTCAGAAGAGGTGCCTGGGGTTGGGCATGGGACTGAACAGAGGCCCATCCATGTCCTCTGAGGCACCTCTGTTCCCTGCAACATCAGCTGATGTACTAAGGTCACCCAACCTGGACTTGAGACCTGACCCCCAGCCTTGTGACCTCCCATTATGTTTCTTTGCCTCCTGCATAATAATAGAGGCCCAGGAGATGGGTTCGCTGGCATTGGAGTGGCCTTTCAGAGGGGCTCTTATTTAGCCCCTGGATCCAGAAAAGGCTGGACTTGCCCTGAGTGATGATGCACATTGAAAGAGATGGCTGAGTAGTTGTTTTTGGTAACCTGGGCCCCCCTAAAATTGTATTTCCCATTCCTGAGCATTTAGTGTGATCTTCATCCCATCCCAAACCCACATCAACCTTTGAGCTGGGCATTGTTCCCGTCTTTCATTTTAATGGTGAGGGAATGGAGGCTCAGAGAGGTTCGGTAACTTACCTAACGTCACACAGCTTGTGAGTGGCTTACCCAGGATTTGAGCCCAGCCAGGTCTTGCTTCAGAAAGCCTTCACACTGCACTAATCATTGCCAGAAGAAAAGAGTAGAGGATGTCTGAGCAGAGTTTCCTTTCTCCGTGGAGTTTTATAAGAAAGGAAACAGGTAGGCACCTTCCTGTCTGAGATGAGCTAAGGGGGTTCCCACTAGACTCGCAGGAAGGACACAGTGACTCTGTGGGTGCTGCCCAGTCCCTCAGATTCTATTTTCAGGGCTGTCTCTATCGGGACAGACGAACCATCACCCAGTTAGACACGCTGTCCATCTGGCTGTCTGCATGGTGTTATTTATAATGCCTAACCCAAAGCCAGGCTGTAATGAAGAAGAATTCAGCCCCGGCTCCTTGGCGGGGGAGGCGATTGACTTTGGAACCAGCTGTCCTGGCAGAGCCCGGTTCGGCAAATGTGACTTAGACACGAGCCCCGAACGGAGGCAGCCTGGCGCCCAAAGAGAAGGCAGTGGCCAAACTGTTCAGACGGGGCCGTTTGTGTGTCTGACAGCCTCGAGGGCTTGTCCAGTAGCTCAGATGATGGAATGTGTGTCTCTCACGGTGGAATGTGGAGTCAGACGAATGTCTTGTCCATGACTCAAGGAACGGGCATTGCTCTGGGAAGTGAGAGATGCCTCCTGAGCCTAGGACGCCTGCTGACTCCGTTTCACTCACAGTGTCTTATCTGTGTTTCATAAATATGAAGGTGTATGTGCATGTGTGCGTGTGCGTGTGCGTGTGTGTGTGTGTGTGTGCACTGTCGCACAGGTACACAGTAACCCATCAAATGGGGAAGAAGGGACCAATAGGGGCTTAGCATCTCCTGTAAGTCAGAGAGCTGGTGAGTTTCTAACCCAATCCCCTCAGCAAGCAGTGAGGTATGTGTCATGATCCTTGCTCCAGAGGATGAAGAAATGGAGACTCAGGGAGGGAAGGGTCCAGCCAGAGGCAACTCAGACCACACCACCTTCCTGCATGATGGCTCACTGCCTGGCCCCTGGGGCCACCACCACGAAGTCCTCAGTCAGTTTGCCCTCTTCACCCTCATTTCTGCATCACCTTCTCTGCTACGCCTTAAGTGCCTTGGGGACACAGTTCACATGCTTTTGGTTCCACACCCACCTGGCCTGGCAAACACTGGGTGTCCAAATGGTTGCGGTGATCAGAACGCATTGTGCCCTAACTGCTTAAGCGTCTAAATTCCTACTTTCTTCGGATCAGTTGTTCTCAAGTTCGTGTTAACCAGTGAGAATGCCAACGAAACTGGGGCACAAAAGGGCATTATTTGACAAGAGATCTAGAAGGGAGTTCTGAGTCTTTCTGGTCCACAGAGGCAGTGTCCCCAACCTGTAAAGGCAAAGTGCTCAACAAGGAAACTCAGAAGAGAAATTGTAGTTGATATTTTTTAATCCTTGATTATACGTCAGACACAGTGCTAAGTGCTTTATAGGTATCTGCTAAATATTTATCTTCTAAACGTCTCCTAGAGCTGGTATTATATTCCTCACTTTATGAACAAGGAAACAGGTCCAGGAAGAAAATAGAGCTTAAATGTTCTCACCACAGTAAATGAATGATAACTATGTGATGGGCGGAGGTGGTGACTAATACTATGGCAGTAATCATTTTGCAATTTATAAATATATAAAAACAATACATTGTACAACTTCAATTTACACAATGTTATGTCTCAATTATATCTCAATAAAACTGGGGTGGGGGAGGATAGAGTCTAGACTCTCACATATATGGTGAATTGATTTTCAACAACGATCCCAAGACAAGTCAATGAGGAAGGTCTTTTCAACAAGTGGTATCTACCTCACATACTTACATGCAAATATCCCAAAGTTCTGCACATTGGATCCAGCGATAAATAAAAATGATAAGACATCATTACCAATTGATATTTATTCTAGGAATACAATGGTACAAATCAATTCAAGTAATTTTCCACTTTAACAGAAAAGAGAGAACAATTAAGATTACGTCACAGATGAGACTATCCTTTGATAAAACTCAATGCACATTCATGAGACAACTTTTAATGAAGGAAAGAAGCAATCTTCTTCGATCTTATTTTTTTTTAATTTAAATATAGCAAGCATTATTCTTAATGGTAAAATATTGAAAGTTTTTCCCATGAAATGGGGAACTGGATGAGACTACCTGTTATTATCAACTCTATTCCATATCGTATCGGTGATCCCAGCCAGAGCAATAGGAAAGAAACAGAAATGAAAGGCTTAAAGATTGAGAGGAGAAATGAAATCCCTCTTTATTCACTGGTGACATGATTGTGTGTGTAGAAGATCCAAAAGAGCCTATAAATTATTAGTGTTGATATTTCAGTTTAACGATGTCACCGGATATAAGGCCAAGATACAAAGATTTATTTTATTTCTGTATACCAGCAATGAATAAATAGAAATTAAAATTTAATAATTTAAAATAAAATTTAAGAAAGTACAATAGTATGAAACACTTCAAATACCTACAAATCAATCTAATAAACAATGAGAACATTCATCATACCAAAAACTAGAAAATAATGTTTAGAATCAGAAGTGAAAAGATGGGCTATTTAAAAATTGTGGTAGAACAGTGGCAACATACACGTAAAACAAGTAAGATCGGATTCCTACCTAACAAACTGCACAAAAATAATTTCTAGGTTGATTAAAGACCTAACAAGGAAAAATAAAACTTTTTAAACTGTACAATACGTGATATCATATAACCCCAGGGTGGACTCTCTATGTTAAACAAGACACAAAAGCATTCATAAAATAAAAGGTTAATAAATGTGATTAGATTAAACTTTAAAACAGCTACAGAGCAAAAAATATCCCACACACTATTGACACGCAAGATACATCCCGGTAGAAAAGAGAATTTTCATTTTGTATAGTCACAAAATATTAGTAAACAGAATATATCTTTATTTGGTTTACCAAAAAAGATAAACAAATAACACTATAGGGGGAAAATGGCCTAAGAAATGAATAGGTAATTCACAAAAGAGAAAAATAAATGGCCAATGAACATATGTAAAGATGCACAATCTCGCTAGTAATCAGGAAAATGCAAATTAAACCCACAAAGAGATATCGTTTTACACCCATCAGATTGGAAAATATTAAGCCATCTGACAATGCCAATTGTTGGCAAGGACTCACTCACGGCTGGGGGTGGGGAGGGTGTAAATCTGAACAACCATTTGCGGGAGCAACTTGGCAATTCCTAGTAGAGATTAAGATACGCATATCCTTGCACCTAGAAATTTTACTTCTAAGTATATACCTTGAAAACTCCCGCATATGTGCACCAGGAGATGTGCACAAAAATTGGAAACAGCCTACATGTCCATCAGTGGAAAGAAGAATAAATTAATGTTGGTATATTTATACAATGGAATACCATATAGAAATTAAAATGAATGAACTAGAATTACATATATCAACATGTATAAACCTTTGAAAAAACATAAAATGTATTTAAAAATAAAAGTTGTGGAATGATACATATGGCATAATACGATGGATATAAATCTAAGAATATGCAAAACAATACCATGTATTATTTATGGACACATATGTAGTAAAAATATTTTTAAAACATGATAAACACCAAGTTTGGGATGGGACTATATTTCTGGCTCAGGAAGCAAATGAATGAGATTGTGAAGAGTAATACATATGGAGCCAACTGTTTTTGTATTATTTTATCTCTTAAAAGGAAAATGAAAGGTCTGAAACAAATATAGCAAAATGTCAAGATTTACCAAAGCTGGGTAGGGGGTACATAAATATTTGTTATATTAGCCTAGTGGTGTGCTGGTAAATGTTTAACAACTAGCTTTCCCAGAGAAAACCTTGATTTGTGGTGTTGGCCAATTTTCATGGTGTAAATACTCCCACCATGGCCAACTTCAAGCCCTCAATGTGATTTTGCTGATTACAAATTTGGGAAGAGATGCACCCAGTAGGTTCTTAATGAGTCAGAAGGAATGGACTCCAGCATCCTGCTGTACTAGCCTCTGCTAAGAAAATAAAAAATCAATAAAAATAAATAAAAGTAAAGCATTGTAAATTTAAAAACACACATGCATATGGAAAGAAGTCAGAGTGTAAGTGTTCTGTAAAACAGGGGGGCGGTGGACCCCTGTGCTTCCTTCCCCTGCCCCCGCCATGAAGGCCACAGAGACACCATCCTGTAGACCACTAGCCTAGACAATCCCTGATGTGCTGGGATTTGCTAATAACTCACCTCCTTTGTTGATAGTGACACTTCCTTGCTCAGCAAGCAAGCAAGGAGGCATCTGGAGAGGTGGCTACATAGGCACCTGCAAGTGGACCCACAAGACTTAAGGCACAGGCAGGCTTGTGACCTAGAGGAAGTCGTACGCCTGTATTCCAAAGCCAGAGAGAAATAAATGGCCAGGACCAGCCTCCCCTCTCAGTGCTCAAACTCCCAGGAGTGGCTCATGTTTCTCCACTGAGAATCGTTCAGGATGGCAAGAGACATAGAATGTTGGAAATAAAAATAGCCTTTAGGAACCATTTGGTCATCTCTCTTCAAACTGTGCTCCCTGGCAGACTGGTATTCTTTGCAGGTGCCTTGGGGAGAACCAATATCCCCCACTCCCTCTCCATCCACAGCAGCCCCTCTCTTATCTGACTTGAGTGTAAGCCTTTCTCATAAGGAGTTCATCTGAGCATCTGGTTCTACTGCTTCACAGCCAGAAACGGTACGGAAGCTGCTGAAGAGTTCATCCAAGTCACACATTTTGGCTTGTGTCCAGGTGCTTGGAAACGGACATCCCAGGAGAGTAAGGGATGTTCCCCAAGTCACACAGATGACAGGGTCAGAATTCAAACCCCTGTGTCCTGACTGCTGGCCCAAGTCTTCCCACCCACCCCCACTGTCATTGGGGACATAAGGCCCATCCATCTCTCCTTCTGCCTCATTGGGCGGAAGACCATGACTACCAGCAAGAAGAGAGAAGATGTAGGAGATGATGCACAAGCAAAGCAATTCACAAGAATCAACCCAGAAAAGATGCTACTTTTCTGCCTGATTTGTCCTAACGGTGGCCCTGCCTCCCTGGCCAAAGTCCCAAGATAAGACAGGGTCCCACCAGGGGACTCTTCCCAAGCATTTCCCCTTGAGCTTCTGGAGAAGAACACAGAGAAGAGAAAAACATGGTCCTCCTTCAGCAGAGCTGGCAAAGCCAGGCTTTTGCACCCCAGTTTGAGCACCAGAACCACCACATACCAGCCCTGTGGCCAGACGCAAGATGGCTAACCTCTCTAAGAGTCAGTCTCCTCATTTATTCATGGCCCAGAGAGGATGATTATAGAGGTCAAGTGATGTCACCAACACCAAGCCTGTAGCACAGAGACTCACCCTACAGTAAACGTCCCCAAAGACATTTATCCTCCTGCTCTGACCCACAAAACACTCACTGTGAGAGATAGGACATGCTCAGAGATAACTATGATACAGTTATGGAGCACCAGCTCTGTGTGAGGCTGTTCACGAAGCTCCTCTTGAACACCTCTAATCCTGGCAACATTCCTGTGAGGCAGGGGTTGTGACACCCATTTTAAAGGTAAGAAAACTGAGGCTTAAGTGACATCTTTAAATCAAGCTCAATGCATTGATCTAGTGGGAGAAGCAAGATTCCAACACAAGTGCATCAGACCACAGGATTCATCCTTTTGGCTGGTCTACCAGATGCCTCCCATCCCCTGCATTGGTGCCACACTGCACTGGTACCATCTTGTAGGATGAATGGGAAGGCAAGACCTGCTAGATGGGGAGAGCAGTGTCCACAAAGGCAAAAGACAAGCCAGGGATGGGTCACCTGGGAAGAAGTCTGGCAATAGACTTACATTCCAATGTGGTCACTTGAGTTTCCGTGTACTTCTTGATCCACAGCATGCCAGGTGGGGCAAAAGAAACACTGACAGTGTCTTGAGATGGGAAACAATACACTTAGGCTCCAAACGTATGGGCCTGGAGCCACACTGCCTGGCTTCAAAGCTTAACTCTGCCACTGAGTGTCCCTAGGCAAGGTGCTCAACTACTTTGTGCCTCAGTTTACCCAGCTGTAAAATGAGATTGATAATAGTACCTAATAATATTATTACCTAATTTCAATGCCTGCACAGAGTAAGCTTTCAACAAATGTTAGCCATTTCTATGATTGTTGCCAATATCATTCCTATCCTGACATACTATACTTCTCGGCAGTCCTGATTATTGACCTGTTGGATTAATTTATCCCAAAAGTCAAACACCTTGGGAACTTGTACACTGAGAATTTCAACATCTCAGAATCATTAAATATCAGACTCCTAGAATTATAGAACCTTCAAACCTAAGAATAAAAATACAGTTAAAGCCAATAAAATTTACAACATAAATTTCCCATAAATGCTGCCCTCCTCCTCTCTCTTTGGGGGGATTGGAGCTATTATTTTGTCACCTGGATCTTTGACTTTTCTCCCCAGAAATATATGTATTATTATTATTTTTTTGTTTCAAGGAGAAGCATTTATGTTCTTTTTTCCCCTCCCCTTTTCTTTTTGCTCTCTCTCCCTCTCTCTCTCTCCAATATGATGTGATGGGTAAAATATCAAGTGCAATAAGTCAAAATTTCTGACAGAAATAATAGAGCCCGCATCCATTTCCAGCCATTCTCTCAGTGATAACAATTAAGCCCCGGACAGTTTGAACTTTTTACAAAGAATTAATGATGCATGTGAACACGGGGGGAGAACAATTGCTAATAATTTATGAAGTCTTCACCAGCTCAAAGTAGTAAGTTTGGTAAAGTGAAGGGTGGGGGGAAGCTTTGAAAGGTAAACACTTTGAAAAGCCATTCTGAGGATCTGCCCTGTCAATTGAGAATTTACTACATTCCATTAAACAACCTAAAATAACTTCTATGGTAATCACCCTTCAGATACAGGCGCCGGTGCCGACAAAGGTATTATTAAGTTAAATTACCCTAAAAGTGTTGGATTGACAGAAAGGTTCAGTCAATGGTTTGGAAAGCCAGGGTCCCTAAATGACACCAGCAAACAGATACTGATGTTCTGAGGCTGGAGAACCTGGCTCTACCAGACCTGGAGCTAACAGGATTTCAATTTGAGCTTTTAAATATTTCATACTCCCCCTGCACATCTCAGGAGGAGGGCTGTGGGATTCACAGACGTGGAACTCCTTGCCTTGCCTTTCCGGCCAGAATTTGAAAGGTAGCACTGAGTGGAAATAAACAAAAAGACATATGGTGAGGAGGCTTTGTCTCTTTGAGGGGAGATGGGAGTGGTGAAGGGGAACTCAGCAGCTGAGTCTGATGGGGGGACGGAGTCAGGAGTCTCAATTTATAGAAAAAGGAAATGAGGTCTCTTACCCAAAGCCACCCAGCAGGACTGTGGCATCACTAGAATGTAGAACACACCATTTCATGATGACAAGGGCTGCCCCTCTTGATTTTGATGGCTCCCAGAGTCAAGCCTAGTTTTCCCCTTGTGGGACCCCCTGAACATTTCCAAATAAATTCTATTAATACATAACATGCCTGGAGAAAGGTGAACAAGTCTTAGTGTGTAGTTCAATGAATTTTTCCAAACAAAATGTGTATATAACCAGCACTGGGCTCAAGACACAC
Source organism: Panthera pardus (assembly GCF_024362965.1). Taxonomy (NCBI): domain Eukaryota; kingdom Metazoa; phylum Chordata; class Mammalia; order Carnivora; family Felidae; genus Panthera; species Panthera pardus. Next base: position 19,726,244 of record NW_026526710.1, read on the forward strand.
AACATTCTCCCCTACACCATTCCCAATTCCCAGTAAATTCTCATGTTCCCAGGCCACTACCCTCACCAAAGAATAACCACCCTCCTAACCCCTTACACATAGATTACTTTGCCCAGCTTTGAAACTTGACACAGGTAGACTCCCATGCTATGTATTCCTTTGGGTCTGCCTCCTTTCACTCAAAATCATGTTTGTGGATCATCCATGTTTTTATAAGTCTTTGTGGTTTGTTCACAGTCATGGTTTCTTAGTTTTATACTGTGTGACGGTACCACAATTTATTTTGCCATGCTTCCATTGTGAGGATTTGGGTTCTTTCTTGTTGAGACTAATACAAATTTTTCTGCTATAAATATTCTTTTGCAAGTTTGTTAGTGCCCATGTGTATATATTTCTGCTGGATTTATATCAATAAGTGGAATTACTGGGTCACAGGATATGCATAAGTTTGGCTTTAGTAGATGATGGTAAACAGATTTTCCAAACTATTATTATCAACTTAGTTTCCCACAAGCAATATAAAATAGTTCCACATACTCCACATTCTCACCAAGACTGGGTATTTCCTAGCCTTTTAAATATTTTAACTATCCTGGTGTGTGAGCAGTGGTTTCACATTGTGATTTTAATATGCAATTTTTCTGTGGACTCCTGAAACTGAGCAGGTGAACTTATCGGTCATTTTGATATCCATTTTGATGAAGTGCCTGTTCAAGTCTTTTGCCCATTTCTCGGTAGGATTACCTGCCTTTCTTATCTTGACTGTGAGAGTCCTTTATATAGTTTAGACATAAAAGATTTGTTACATGTTTCAGATATCTTCTATCACTCTATTTCTTGCCTTTTACTCTCTTAATGGTGCCTTTCCATGAACAAACATTCTCAATTTTAATCTTAAGTTTAATGTGATTTGTCTATTTTTGGCCCCCACAAATATGTGTTGTGTGAAGGAACACTAATGAGACCAAATCCAAGTTGGCTTGGCAGCCTGACTATTCTTTCTTTTAATAGAACATTATTTTGTGGATTTTTCAAGTTTATTTATTTATTTTGAGAGAGAGAGAGAGAACGTGTGCATGTGTGAGACTGGGAAGGGGCAGAGAGAGGGAGAGAGAGAATCCTAAGCAGGCTCCACACTGTCAGTGCAGAGTCCATGTCGGGGTTTGATTCCACAAATTGTGACATCATGACCTGAGCCAAAATCAAGAATCAGATGCCCAACTGACTGAGCCACCCAGGCGCCCCATGACTATTCTTATTTCACATGCCTAAAATGAGGACATCCAATAGTAGAAGGTCCATCTAAAAGAATTTCCTAGGGGAGCCTGAGTGGCTCAGTCAGTTGGGCATCCAACTTTTGGTTTCTGCTTAGGTCATGATCTCAAGGTGCATGGGATAGAGACCCTCATTGGGCTCTACACTGACAGTGCTGAGCCTCCTTGAGATTCTCTCTCCCCTCTCTCTCTTCCCCTCTTCCCATGCTCACAGTCTCTCTCTCTCTCTCTCTCTCTCTCTCTCTCTCTCTCTCTCTCAAAATAAATACACTTTAAAAGAATTTCCTAGATAAACAGTGATATTTTACATATAGCCAAGTGCTGCCCCCATGCAAGTATTCATTCAGTCAACACAACTTTCGAGAGAGAGGGAGAGAGAGAGCACATGTGTGAGCAGGGGAGAGGGGCAGAGGGAAAGAGAGAGAGAATCTTAAACAGGTTCCATGCTCAGTGTAGAGCCCAATGCAGGGCTTAATCTCAGAACTGTGAGATCACAACCTGGTTGACACATGTTTTTAAGGGCCAACTCTGAGCCAGACTCCGACCTCGGCACTGGAGATATGACAGCAATGAGCAAGAAAACCAAGTCCTTGTTGTCAAGGAGCTTAAATTTTAGTAGGGGGCAGAGACCATGCACATGTTAAATGGTAGGTGGGATTAGGGATGTATTACTAAGTGCTAAAAGGAAAAATCCAAAGGGCAATAATGGTGGGTGACTGGGGAGGAGTCAGAGAGATCTCTCTGAGGTAATGGTTGAGCTAGAAACTTAATGATAGGAAAGAACTTGCCTTGTAAAGCCTTAGAAAGGAGAAGGCTCCAGGAAAAAAACATGTGAAGGCCTTGAGTGTTTAAGGGTCTCAGAGGAAGGAAGTATGGCTCATACATATTAGGTGGGTGAGGTGGAGGAGATCTGGTTGGGTTGTGAAGGGCCATGGTCATAAGTTGAAACTTCAGGGAAAAATTATATCAGATTTTCCATTTAAATTACGGATCTGGCTTCTGAGTGGAGGATAGATCATAGCAGGGTGAAAAGCATGCTGGGAGACCATTAGGAAGCCATGACAGCAGTTTGGAAGGGGGTGAGGGTGCCCCGGTATGGTTTCAGATGGGGTTGCAAGCAGAGACTACCATGATTCTTGGGGGCTGGAAAGGAGTTGAGAGAGTAAGGCATCCATGCCCCTGCAGGCATGCAGCTCACATTCAAGCCTCCTCAAGACAGAATCTGCAAAGACAGTAATGTTTCCTATGGTTGTAAAAACCTTTCCCAGAAGAAGATCCATGTGTCTTCCTAAAACCATAGCTTCTCAGAAGTGGAGGGGTTCCAGGGGTCCCCTAGTACAATCTCCACTCTTCTCCTCTGTTTGCCTTCAGAACATCCCCAGCAAGGAACTAGCCAGGTTACACTTGAATATCCCCATGACAGGGGAGCACTGCACAATCATCTTTGACTGGGCTAAACTCCCTAATATTTCCATCTTAATTTGACTCTCCAGAAAAAAAGAAAGAAAGGAAAAATGTGTCTGGACCACTCATGTTGCCCAAGATAGCCTGTTCTCCCTTCTGAGCCTAACAGAAAATTTCTCCATGATTTTAACCTCAGTTCCTTACCTGAGTATCCTGCACAATATTGGGCATCAAGCCACACAACACACAACAGAATGCGCAGGACGTGTCTTTAGCACATCAGTGAAGTCAGCCGTGCACAGTACCTGGCAAAGTGTAACTTCCCTCTGCGTGGTGGTTGTTATTGCTTTTGTGGTCACTGTTATTATTTTCATTGTTATTGGTCTCAGGAACAATCGTATTGTGCTATTAAAGCTTGTTTTGTTTGGAGATCTGCCCCATGTGCTCATTTGAGTGTCTCCAGGTATCAGACAACAGGACAGATGACATTTGTTCTTACACTTGTGTCACTTTGCACCTGCTACTCTTTCTACTTCCAACACCCTTCCCCTCCTTCATTCTCTTGTAAAGTCACATTAACCACTCAAGATTTGGCCCAGGTACCACCTTCTCTGTACAACCCTCTTCATACCTCTTTCTCTCCCTCTCTTCCTCTCTCTCTCTCTCTCTCTCTCTCACACACACACACACACACACACACACACACAGCAGGAAGATGCTATGCATCTTCCCCTGTCTCAACTCATCTCATCCTCACAAATATCCTAGAATGCAGGTGTTACTGTTATCCCATTTTATAGACAGGAAGACTGAGGCTGGAGAGGGGAAGTGACTCCTTGCCAAATTAGCTGTTGGTCCTGAAAGTCAATGTCATTTCCTCAGGAAAGCTGGTCCTGGCCAATGCTTCACAAAGGTCAGACCCTGCCCCAGGGAAACCTGTGGCTCCTTGACATTACACTGAGCCCAGCTTGTAAAGATGTCTTCATTTGTTCCAGTATTCGATGATGTCCATCTTCCCCCTTGAGACTTCCAGCCCAGTGGGGTCAGGGACTAAATCTGCCTACATCATTTTTATATTCCCAGAGCATGATAAGCAGCGGGTGCCCAAAAATAATTGAGGAAAAATAGAAAGGAGGACAGGGAGGAAGTCCACATAAAAACAACAAAGGGCAGTAACAGGTTCTCCTAGGGAGCATTGTCCAGTTGTGTAATTCTGGAACTGCATGGGGAGGAGGACCCTGGGCTCTGATGCCTTACCCCCAGAGGAAGTGAGGCCCTCCATGATCTTCTCTACTTGCAATAAGCCTTTTTCTGCCCACATAGGTTCTTTTGGACCCACAGAGCCCCCTGAGCTAAGAAGGCCTGTTCTCTGCCACCTGTGTGCCTTCCCCTTCATTCTTAACCAAGCTAAGCTGTCTTGGCCCCATGCCTCCCTGCTGGGAGCTGGAGAAGCAATTAATCCTGCAGGGCCCCCCACTGCTATTGGAAACAGGAAACTCCTGGAAGCCTGACAGCTGTGCATGTTGGCAGAGAGGGCCCACCCAGGCTGCTCTAAATACAGGCTGACCTGGCAAGGAGCTCAGGAGGGGGTGCCCTCCTGGGGCAAGCAGTGAAAAGACAACTCTAGGACAACATTCATCTTCCCTCTTCCCACAACTGTCTAGTGAGGACTTCTAAGAGGGGATCAGTCACCTGAAGCCACAGTGAAGCAGACACTAGCCCATCGAGAATTCCAAAGACCAGGGGATAAGGCATGGCTTGATCTCTAACATGCTGTGTCACTGTGTGACCTTAGGCAACTCACTTCAACTCTCTGAATCTGGGTATCTGAATCTCTGTATCTCATTTCCATCCCAAACTTGGAGTGCCACCAGCTAAAGAAGACTGGAGTCTCTATCTACCTTCTGGTACACAGTTAACCATCTTAATGTTTGGATGGATGGATGGATGGATGGGTGGATGGATGAATAGATAGGCAAATCTCACTAAACATGATGCACATCTTCTTGGTGACATCATGAATATATATTCCCAGTCTTGAGAGCTAGCAGGCATGGATTTCTGGTTGCAAAGTGTCAGGTACTGGGTTCTAGGAGAAATCTCCTAGAATCCATGGAATCAGATCACTGTGTCCCACCACACCACCAACCTCGATGGATTCTGTCACCACTTTCCAGAATGTATTGGGCCCTCCTCCTTAGGAAATTCCAATCAGCCCCTGTGGGTCCTGATGCAGTTCTTACCTGCACCTAAATGTCCTCCCTCTGCATACAATCCTAAAAGGTTGGAGATAAAGAGATCTCAAGGATTATTGAATCGAACCCACTTGTGTAACAATAACTACCACAACAATTTAAAAAGCTCTAACTTCTAAGTATTGTGTTCATTATTTCACACATGGGGTTGCATTTACTCACAGTTCTCCGAGACGCAAGACCCTTTCTATACATAATACATACACACATTCTATCTATAATTCTCAATTAAAAGTATTAAACGTACTAGATACTTTCAAATTATTTTTCATGGTGACATAAAGCTCTCATGAAGGCTAAAATGTAAGCATCTTTTTTCTAGGCTTAATCTACTCCTGTGCTTTTCTGGGACCCTAAACATGCACTTAGTCCTTCTTTGAGGTGATTCAGCACTGCCTGCAGATAGGGAATATTATTGTCACTTTAGAGACAAAGAATCGTAAGTGCAGAAAGATGAGAACGAAAGCCCTGCAGTTAGCAAGTGGTAGAACCAACGTTCGAACCCAGATCTGTCAGATTCCAAAACTCCCACCTCCTCTTTAACAAAACCTCCATCTTCAATGGGGAGATCAAGACCTAGCAAGGGCAGATGGCTTGCCCAGGGTCACACATGTAGTCCAGAACCCAGGTTAAGATGCCTTCTCTTGGCTTCTTCCATCAGCCAGATTCCAAAGCCATGTGCTCAAAGATTCTGCCAGACCCCTTCGTCCCCAGTGTGGCAACTCTGTTTCCAGCCATGGCGGAGCCCTGGGTGCACTGTGACCATGAGCAACATAAAACGAATGAAAATATTTCCATTAGATTTTTTCCTTTTGATGGGTGAGAATTTTCCAGGTCTGGGCACCTTTGAAATCTCCCAATGTCAGCCATCATCAGCTGGAACTGGCACCTCTGGTAATAAATTGAGAATGTCACATCTCCCAAACTGCATTATTACCGTTTATAATTTTGATTGTTCATTTGCATACGAAAATTAGTCCTGTGACATGCGTGAATTTTATTTTATTCTTGAACTAATTATAAACAAGAATGCCACATTATTTACATAACTAATTATTGTTCCTTATGTTCCCCTGTTTTTAAATGGGGGGCCTGTTCTCCATTGGTTAACTACGCAGATGAAAAATCCAAGAACATTTCTAAAGTTTAGGAACTTGCTCTATTTGCATCAAATACAAATTCCTTTGAATGAGAGATAATATGCTTTCCATTTTAATAGGCCTAAATTAGGTTGATCTTAATTTATAGTTAATTTGAATGAATAATTCCTGTCTACCTGAGTCTGTTTTTTCAGCAGCTCATTGTAAATGTTTATTAACCCATAAATCTTCTGCCTTCCTTTAGGAGGTGATTTTAAGGGCCCCCCAAACTAGAAAGAGTATGCTGCAGAGGGGGGAAAAAGTCACACAAGCAATTAAGAAACCCTGGTACAAGTCCCTGTGCTGTTAGCTACATGCTGTGTGCCTTTAGGCAAACACCTAACCCTCTCTGGGCCTCAGGTTTCTTAATCCTTAAATGAGTGGGTTGAATTAGATGGCTGCTAAGATTCTGACCCTCTTCAACATTATGGGGGGGGGCGGGGGGAGGCAGAAAGTTCTAGGTATCTTCTTCATCTTGCCTTCGATGAACATACTCCCTCAATCTCTCTTTTGATTAAGATTTTAAATCTGTCTCCACTCATGGGGAACTGACCCATTTTATTGGCCCATATAAAAGAAGGGGAGAAGTTTCTACCAAGAAGAAGACTGGAGGGGCTGCCAGGCTAATGGTTGTGTTCAAGGCACTGAACCTTTGGGCAGACAGGGGTTGGGCAGACCACACTGCTGGGGCTCTGCAGAGGCTCCTTCTAGCTGACAATCATACCCAAAGGCATGAACCACACTGCCGTGTCTATAGGGGAAAAGACCTCTGGAGTCTGAAAGGCCTGGATTTCAACCTCTGTTTTGTCTCTTCCTCTGAAAGATGACTTCACGTGTCTGAGACTCCGTGTGTCAAATGAGAATCACAATCCTCCCCAGTTCCAGGGAATTGTTGGAGGATCAAACAAGAGAGTAACATGCAAATTGTCTGGGACCTAAACCGGTGCTCAAAGCTAAATCCTGGTCTTTCCTGCTCACGATTTGACCTCTGGAGGTGAGAAAGAAGAAAATGATGATATACGGATTGAGTGCTTCTTCTTCAGATTTGGCCCAAGAGTCCCTACTTCAAGGAAGCACTCTCTGACCTCCCAAATGAGGTCGGACGCGTCACGGGAGCCTCTCAGGGATCCATGCACCACCCTTCATGGCAGTGATCACAATCACAATGTCACATTTCTGTGTGTGATGTCTGTCTTGACCACCGCCATCCAGCAGAGATGGACACCATGTCTGTTTTTATCTCTATCACATCTCTCAAGGGCTAGTCTCTAGCCAGTTCTCAATAAGTATTCGACCGATTAACGACCAAGCATTTGCCCTAGTTGGCCAACATGATCTTCACAAGATGGGCTCTGCTACTGTCATACCAACTTCACAGATGAGGAAACTGAGGCTCAAAAGGAAAAATCCCAGCTCAAGGTTACAGGCCGACTAAGTGGTGGACTTTGGGTTTCAACACTGACCTGAAGAAGTTCAGTCTCTTAGACTATTGTTCACCCGTCACCCAGAGATGAGACAAAATGGAGGGCCAGTAAGGCCGGGCTGAGTGGGTCCTTCCTCCGGAAGTCATCCAAAGTTAGTCTCTCGGTGCGTCTCCTGAAAAGGGTGCTGGCTGGTCTTTGAGGCACTCTCCAGGCAGAGGGGCCCCGTGCAGAACCCAAGGAAAAGAAAGGCAGGCTAAGCACCACTGACATTGGGTGGCATTTCTCCATAACTAGTAGCGAAAAGTCTATCACCCTTCGCAAGAGGCATAGCCACAATGCCAACAGCCCAACCCTCCTGAGGCATCGACCTGCCTCTGACCACCCCACTTTTGCTTTTAGATTTCCCCTATAGAAAAAGATTCTCCCCAGAGTAGGCAAATCATATCAATTCTTAAATTAACTCCATCCACTGAATCCTTGCTTCTGATGCTGTGATGGGTATTGAGGACAAGGGGATAAATAAACACGACACAATATTAAAAGCCCACTGTTTAGATGGGGGAGTTTAGATGCTCAAGATAACCTTCTCCCAGACCCAAATATTCCCAGGACCCTGCAGCTCTCCCCCACCTTGCTGCTGAAGCCACTGCACCCGACCCATCGTGTCAGACATGGCCCCGGCTTCAGCTAACACTTCCTCCAGAGCATCTGTTACAACAGGGGCAGAGAAGGAAACTAATTCCCCTTCACCTCACCCCAGGTTCTGGGATTCTTTTTGGCCCGAGGCAGAAAAAAAAAAAAAAAAGAGCAGAGTCTTGGGATGGAGAACTTAGACTGTAGGCAGCCATGTTTGTACCACATGACCCCTGACCTTCCTTCGCCAGAGCTGATTGGACCGAGGGTAGTCACCTGATGGAAAGGCAGGCAATCCACAGGCCTGTGAACCCAGTTCTATGCCAGGCATCTGTATCCTCTAAGACCCGCGGCCCCTGGGACGTTTGGTTGTTTCAAGTCAACACTTGATTATGTCTGCCGTGTGCGAGGTCTGCCCTGCTGGGGAAAATTTTTAGATCGTGTGCATTTTGTAGTGGGCTGCAAAAACAGGAACTGCGTCCATGCACTTCTCCACGCCATGTTGAAGAGTCTTTGTACTGTGATTCTGAGCTTGGTTCTGTGTGACTAGCTTTGGCCATCGGGACGTTAGCAAATCGGGATGCTAGCTTGTTGGAGGATGGGGCTGAGCCACCATCTCAGAGGGGGCCAGCCTAGGACAGCACACAGCCCACGAGCGAGCGAGCCCAGCAAAGACCAGAAGGAACCCCCAGCCTAGCCCAGGCTGCCTGAGCCCTAAACATTATTCCTATACACCGCTGATGCTTGGGTTGGTTCACAGCATTATTTTTTCCAGCCTTATTGAGGTACATATAATTGACATATAACATTGTGTGAGTTTAAGGTGTGCGACATGTTGATTTAAATAGACGTATATTGCAAAGTAATTACCTCCATAGCGTTAGCTAATCCCTCTGTCCCATCACATAATTACCATTTCTTTTTTGTGGTGAAAACACTCAAGATCTACTCTCTTAGCAACTCTCAAGTATATAATACAGTATTACTAACTCTAATCACCACGCTGTACATTAGATCCCTGGAATATTTTCAATTTTATACCCGGAAGTTTGTACCCTTTGACTGACACTTCCCCATTGCCCCCAATCCCTAACCCCTGGTAACCATCATTCTTCTCTCTATTTCTGTGAGTTTGGCTTTTTCAGATTCCGTATGTAAGAGACATCAGACAGTATTTGTCTTTCTCTGTCTGACTTGTTTCACTTGGCATAATGCCCTCAAGGTTTATCCATATTGCAAATGGCAGGATTACCTTCTTATGGTTGAATGATATTCCTGTGTGTGTGTGTGTGTGTGTGTGTGTGTGTGTGTGTGACAACTTCTTCATCCATCTATCTATCGATGGACACTCAAGTCTTCTCCATGACTTGGTTATTGTGAGTAACACAACAATGACCAGGGGAGTGCAGATATCTCCACAAGATGCCATATTCCTTTTCTTTGGATAAATTCTCAAAAGTGGAATTGCTGGATCCTAAAGTAGTTTTGTTTTTGTTTTTGTTTTTGTTTTGAAGAGCCTCCATGCTGTTTCCAGAGTGGCTGCACCAGTTTGCATCCCCACCAACTGTGCATGGGGTCCGCTTTTCTTCACATCCTCGTCAACACTTGTTGCTTGTGTTTTTGGTGTTAGGCATTCTGACAGGGACCAGGTGACATCTCATTGTCATTTTGATTTGCATTTCTCTGATGATTAGCTGTACCGAGCACCTTTTCATGCACTCTGCCTGGGCATTTTTTTTTAAGTAGGCTTCACGCCCAGTACAGAGCCCAATGCCGGGCTTGAACTCACGACCCTGATATCAAGACCTGAGCTGAGATCAAGAAGGGCTTAACTGAATGAGCCACCCAGGCGCCCCTTCCCCGGCATTATTGTATCAGTCTATAACCAATACAAATGTGTATATCATTTTACACTTCGCCCAACAACTTCTTGCAAATCATTTCATCGGGGCCTCCATTCCTCACCTATTGAAAAAAGACAAATTACTTTCTCTAGTTCACACAATTAGAAAAGAAAGGGAGCCCTTGCTCCCATATTCACTCATTCCTTTACTGCCCAGCCACGCTCCCACATGCAATAAATGGTCAGTATGTGCCATACCGACTACATACCAAGCATCGTTCTCAACGTTGAGTTTTCAAGAGGAAAAAATAAAAGCCAAAAGGCATAAATTCCTGCTGTCATTGAGCTTAAATTCAATTTTCCTTTTAAAATCCGTTCATTCGTTCATCATCTGCTCCCTGAGCACTTACTGTGTGTCTGGCACTGTATAGGCAAGTGAGGTCAGTCCTTTGTACTCAAGGATCTGAGAATCTCAGCATTTGGGTTACTGCCTGTCACACCCGCCAGACGGGACTTCTGGACATGGGAATAACAGAGCCACGAACTCCAAACAGGTCACAAATGCGTACTTGAAACGTGTTTGGTTGAGGCGGAAGTGGAAATTAAATCCTCGTTCTCTTGGCCTGGGAGGGACTTTGCATTGACACAATTATCCTTCTGCTCAGTTTGAAATATTTGTTCAAACATTTATTTCTGTAATTGAGCAGAGAGTGCTGAACAGAGCTTCAAACAAAAGGGTCTCCGTGCGCTGGACTCTGTGACCTCTCCCCCGAGTCCATTCAATGATCAGACAAGGGCGAATGTGGCCGTCAGTTGGGTGTTTTAGGTAGAGACACGGTTGTCCAAGCGGTCACGGAACTCAGCGACCCCAATACCAATGACTGTGGTCTGCGGTTTAGTGAATGATGTATCCTTTGTTTTTCTAAGTTGTATTACCTGTTCATTATTCAAAAAGGTTGGAAGTTGGAAGGGGCCATGACTGGAATGAACAGCAACTCTCACTTCATGCAGACAACCTTTCTAGAACGTTCCTCAGAGATGAGGGCCATCTGAGCTTCTCAAAAGCGTCCACCAATACGGGGCTCCGCGCCTTATAAAGACATGGCACCCAAAAGCCGTGCCTTGGTAGAGACCCCCATGAGGAAAGAAATTCATCAGCTCAGCTGAGGGGGCGAGGGTGAGGGTGAGGACTTGGCCCCCGATGGCCCTGTGGTTTCCTTGGCCCCTTGAACGCTGGTGAGACAGGAAGGAAGGACAGGGAAGGGAGGGAGGGAGGGAAAGAAAGAGACAGAGAGAGACGCTATCGGAGAAACACTGCTGTTTTGACGTGGTTTCCAAGTAATTGCAGTTACCAAGAAAGAAAATTGTTTTCCTTGCAGAAGTCAAGAGAGCGTTTCCTTCCCCTTCACCTCCCCCATCGCTGTGTTTGCGCACACAAGGCTGTCAGCCTGTGGTTTTGTTATGTTCACATTTCTGTGTTGAGACACGGCTCTACACGGGCGTCGGGTGAAAGAGAATGTCCAGGTTCCCGGCGTTGGTGACTAAGGGAGGCTGCTTCGAGTCTCCACAGTAGGGCTTAGACCATGGCCATCTGCCACACTGCCGCGACCAGCTGGAAAATAAATAAAACCGGGCAAGTGGGAGAACTGGGTCCTGATCCTCATTCTGCGTTCACAGGCTATGTGACCCTGGGCAAGCACCTTTCCCTCTCTGGCTCTCAGGCATCCTACCTTCAAAGTGAGGAAATGAATCCAAATGGATTCTGAGGCCGTCCATCCCTTTGCTGACATGCTGACATCCCTCAAGCCAGTTTCTTTTCTCAAGGAGTGAAATAAATGACCACATTGCTCACTCAAAATGGCCAAAAAAGAATTTCTCCACTTTTAAGCAACTACAGGACCAAGCAGCAGAAATTCAAGAATGTGAGATCCTCAGTGTAAGAAATATACTTTTTCCCCCACAAGGCAAGCCGCTGACCATCCAGAACCTTCTGTGTTCACCACTGTACTTAATCACTCTGCATAGCAACTGTAGGAGGTAAGTATCATTGCTATCCTCAGTTTGCAGATGAGAAAACTAAAGCCCAAGGAGATAAAGTGACTTGTTCAAGGTCACCCAGAGGAACAGGGATGCTAACCCCTAGCTGTTTGAGTCCAAATTATTTCCACTATCCTTGGCTGCCACTTGAGTGTCATTGCGAACATACACCCTGCCCTGACAGTCCCCAATGACCTCAGGGAAAATGCCCGGGCTCTTCTTTCCCCTCTAAAGTGGCCCTTTCTCAGGGCACCTGGGTGGCTCAGTCAGTTAAGCATCCAACTCTTGATTTTGTGAGATCAAGTCCCACATGAGGCTCTGCACTGATATCCGGAGGCTGCTTGAGATTCTCTCTCTCTCTCTCTCTCTCTCTCTCCACCCCTCCCCAACCCTCAAAAAAAATAAGGCCTCCACCAACTAGTTTTGTTTTGTTTTGTTTTCAGAAATACAGGTGATGCCAAGCTCCAGCTCTGAGCAGAGAGACCTCAGGCTGGCTTTTAATTAGGAGGCCCCTGATTGTTTGTTGTGACTTTAGTAACAAGCATCCTGAGCCCTGGGGAAATCATTAAACAGACACAAAGGCAACCAGACTTGTTCAGGACTCATGCTAGAGGACAGAGAAGAAGGAGGAGGGGTGATGTCCCTTCTCGAGGAGTGTCCTGCTGCTTCCACGCCCAGATAGAAACCAAACAGGACCAGACTCTGGTCAAGGAGGGAAGCCGCTGTGTCGTTTCTGCCCCTGCTCCCCCCGCTCAGTGCTCCCTACAAGGGGAGGCAAAACCACTCTGTCTTCTGTCCATTTCTGCCCAGCTGGGGAAAGGTCCCAGAGCCTAGGTCTTGGAGCTGGAAGGGACGTGGAGGCCACCCACTATCCCCCAAGTCTGTGTTACCTCTGGACAGCTCTAAATATGAGACGTAGTTTTCTGTGGTCGAGACAAGTCCCGTGACCCTGCAACTTGAACCTCATTTGTCTTAAGTATTCTTCTCTCTTTAGACATTCATCGAGCACATATTCACTGAAGTTTATGTTTGGTGTTAGATGAGCTAGATGCTGGGGGCATAATGGTGATCGGGAACAGTCCTCATCGTCAGTGGGGACACTGACACATCCCACAGTATCCAAGTCTAATCGTTGCCAGGTTTAACACATACAGTTTCCTTAATTGTTTCTTTGGGGACATGATTTTGGCCACTCACCAATTTGTCATCTCAAAGTTACAAACCTGATACTTCGGTCAGTCCCCCGGGGAGACATGATCATGTCCCACGTTACACACACCCCACACCCAAACTCACACGTTTACAAACTCGACCATTCAAAAGACAGTTATTGAGCACCTACCAGGTACCAAGGGGCCAACTGTGAATAAAAACAGGCATTGGCTTTGCTTCCCTGGAGCTTTCAGGCTGCACAGAATAAGAGGCATTCGTCAAACAGGCATGAGAATAAATACAGTAGTGCCTTTGGAGCCATGGGTGATGTGGAAATGAGCAGGTGCCGTGAAGGAAGGTGCAGACCCCTCAGGTGGGAACTGACCCACCTGGGAGACACAGGGGGAAGCTCCTGGAAAGAGGTGAGCTCTTCAGGCCCCAAACGATGAAAGCTTGCAGCCACATGATGTCCAGACTGAAAGAGGAGCACAGGGCGGCCCCCAGGTGACCATAGGGATGGTCTGTCTGAAGACTTGAAAGCTTCCAGATAGAGCGAGGTAGGTGAGGGTGGGATGGCCCCAGATGGGGTTAGAAAAGAAGCCACAGTCAGGCGGGCGCTGGTCCAAGCCAGAGTCTTGGGGATCTTCTCCAGGATCCCAGAGAGCTGCTACAAGTTAGAAGCGAGAATTGCTGTGAGCCACTTCCGGTTTGAAGACCCAGCCCAGAAGAGGCAATGGCGGAAGTGGAGGGAGGCCAGGAAGGAGACTCGTGCAGCGAGCCACAGGCCCACATCTTCATACACCCTCGCCCACCCGCATTCACCTGCCCTTTTATCACGCACACGCAGAGCTTCCAGAGGAAACAGGCAGACAAAAAAAGGAGGCGGCTGGAGTGTGCACGATAGGGCATGGTTGGGGTTGGTATGGGCGGAGCTGGGAGACCTTATGGCTAACCTTCCTGTTTGGTCCCTCGACCTCAGCTCCCTCACCTAAAAAATGGAGGCTTGAGAATTAAGAATAACACGTGCATGGGACTCTGGAAAGTCTCTTTGGGTAAGGACTCTGTGGGTGAGGTTTCCATTCCCTATAGAATAAACATTGTGAAAGGTAATGAGTCGCCCATCACTAGAGGCCTTCAAGCACAAGGTGGGCAACGACAGCGTTAGGGAACTGAAATGGGGAGAATGAGGGTAAATAGTTATTCAGTCCCGACTATCTGCCAGTTATTGGGACAAATGTCTGTATGCCTTATTAACCGCTTTTAACAAAAATGTGAAGTCAGAATTTTTAGCCCCCTTTGGCAGATGAGAAAACTAAGGCTTGCCCGAGGTCACTCCACTAGGAATGAAGAAAGCTAGCATGTTTCGGATGCTTACCTCGTGCCAGAGACTAGGCTAAGTGCTTTACAGGTGTTATACTGTGTCATCTCCCAGAAATGCTCGGAAGCACGCTGTCCCTATTTTATGGATGAGAAAACTGAGGCCAGGGCAGATTAGAAGGTCACCCAGTGTCATACAGTGAGGAAGTGAGAGTGTCCGCATTCTACCCCCAGAGCCCTGATTCCGACACTAAATTCCCTCTAGAAACATCAGTTCTCACTTTCAAAGTCAATTCTGGCTGACCTTGAAATGCATCCTCTTGGCTCCTGCCCCTGCAGAGTCCCCTGGGCCCCCTGGCGATCTGGAAATTCCCTTCGGGAAGCCAGAAGTCTGAAATCAAGGTGTCTTCAGGACCATGCTCCCTCCAAAGGCTCTACTGGAAGGATCCACTCCAGGCCTCTCTCCAAGATTCTGGCAGGTTCCTTGGCTTGTGGAAGCATTGTTCCAGTCTTCACATGGAGCTTTCCCCAGATGTGTGTCTGTCTCCACCTCTCCCCTTTCTGTAAGAACACCAGATGTATCGGATGAGGGGCCCACCCTACTCCAGCATGACCTCATCTTTACCAATTACATCTGGAAGGACCCCGTTTCTGATGTCCCCTTCTGGGGCACGGAGCGCTGGGACTTCAACATAGGAATTTGGGCTGGGGGTGGGAAGACGCAATTCAACCCCATGTGTCCCCCACGCCATGTGTCTCTGCCTGTTGAGAGCAGGTGGGCGGTGAGGCTCTAATGGACCCTGGACGACTGCTGGTGCCACGTCCCCTCCCTCCATTCTGCACTACCTCCCAGCCCCACCCCTCTGTGCTGAGCCCAGGGCTCTGTTTTGGGTCCTGCTGTCATCCTGTATTAGCCACAGCCTGGGGCCTGGCTGCCTCTGCAGCGGAGCAGCCAGGAAGCAGGGAGGAAGCCCCCATCCCTTCCAGGAGAGGCGGGTGAATATTTCATACGGTGCAAGAGAGTGGAATTGCGTACAGCCACCTCCTGCAAACTCAACATGACAACTCATAATGGGACGATATCAGTACAAATCCAGCCTCGCGGCAGCCCGGACCCTCCTGATAATTCCTCACATATTGTGCTCACGTTACTGTAAATACAATCCCTAACTCAGGCTTCCATCATAACCGGCCGATCGGAGGGAATCACCCCATTTCTGCAGCTGAGAAGATTGAGGCCCGCAGAAGGCAACTGGCCCGCAGTCACGCAGTGGGGGAGCGGTGGCCCCCTTGGGCAAGAGCCAAGGAAGCATAGAAGGAATGAGTAGGGCTGGTCCCTGGTGCTCCTTCGGGGAAGAGTGGGGAGCAAGACAGAGAGGTCTAGAGGGTCAAGGCCTGGTGCGGGGTGGGGGTGTTAGGGGATGGGTGCCGTATAGGTGTGGTAGACCAAGAAAGAGCTGGGTGCTGGGGTACAAGCAAGAAAGAAATGGATCCCAAGGAAGTCACTGGGATCGCTGGACACGGGCAAGAGGTGAATCAGGCATCAGGAGTGGGGCACTGGACTGTGACAAAGAGAAATTCCCAAGCCAGAGAGAGAAGGCTTTCATGCTTCCTCCTGATTGGCTCATCAGGAGGAGGGCCCTGTCAATGTGTGGGACAGTAAGGAACATTCAGTCCCTGGAACAGAGACTGAGCTTCAGGGAAGTCTCCAGTTTGGGCGGAAAATCCATAGCTTCACAAGGAACCAAGACTGGAGCCTGGACGCGGGAAGCAGGAGAGCGTGTTGGTTTCTCCTCCTTTTGTCCCCCACCCTGAGTCCATTCTTCTTCCTTCCCTGCTCTGCTCTGAGTCCCAAGACGCTGACTCTCGGGAGCCAATCACCCAGTCTTCTGGCTTGGGATGAGATAACGACTCCAGAGTCAAAGGTGGGGAAGTACCAGATACCAAAAGGCCAGTGGGGATCTCAGAGGGACTTCTTGAGGATGAAGCCATCACAGAGGAAAGAGAGGCTGAAAAATAAATGCCTGTGCTTCATTAAGGCATCTGGATTCAGCCATGCCTAAAGGCCTACTTCTAGAGTTTTCAATGAGATGATCCAACATAGTTCCTTCTTCCCTTTAAAAGCTACACCCCGCCTCCGAAGGAGTCCAGACTGGCTCGGGTGATCTTGCAGCGAGCAATTCACTTGTAATGGAACTGACCATGGTTTGAATCACGGCTCTACATGACCTTGGGCAAAATACCCCATTCTCCAAGTCTATTCTTTCACACCTGCAATGTCCCAGGATGAAGAACAAAATAGAACAATACCTATAAAAGCACCTAGGTCCTATTAGATACACCCAATAAATGAGTCTGCCTCCAACTCTCTCCCCTTTCTGTGTCCCCAGTGGAGCCAGGCACTGATGAGCTCATACGTGCCCACGGTGCCCACGAGACAACCGCACAGTCTTCTACTGTCATGTTCTCCTCCGCGCCTTGGAACACTAGTGAAAAACTCTCATCCTGTTTGATCTGGAGCACGCGGCATGACTTCCCTGAGCCTCAGATGCCTCAAACGTATAGTGAAGATATGAATACGACTTCCCACGTGCCGTGAAACTGAGTTCACACACGTAAAGTGTTCGAACAGGGTCTGGGACATGAGAAATGCTCAGTACGTGGCTGGTTATTTTGGTGGTGGTGGTGGTTTTAATCATAATAAGTCTCGTGATTGTGGACCCCCGGCTGTGGTCTCATGTATACACCATCTCACGCGGACCTCGATAACACAACCCTGTGAGGCTGGTGACGATGGCCCGACAGCCCCGATGGGCGACAGCTCAGGGAAGCTGAGCTGCTTACCTGAGTCGTGGGGCTGGAATTCGAGCGTGAGAACCCCACCCCAAGATCGATGTGTCTAAGGACTACGCTCCCCAGGATGGCGTCCCCACCCACGTTCCGCCAGCCACCATCCCTGAACTTAGAAAGGCATCTTTTTGGCGCTCCACGAGTGCAAGCCGTCCAGAGAATGTTCCCGAGTTTGCTTCTCCAGCCACCCCCTTTTGCAAGCACGCTTTCTGCTCGTGTGAATGAAACCCACTAAATGGTATGGCATCTGCTCTAATTATAGGCTCCCCAGCCTGTGCCAAGAGGAAGTTGGTTGATGTACACTTGAGTAGATTTCAAATCAGATTTTGTGAGTCCCCAGCATGAGGGAAGGAGGCCAAGTTCTCCTCCAGAAGAAAATAACGGGAAATGCCAGCATCATGTGAGTGTTCTGGGCTCCTTTCCTGCGGGAGCAGGTGACGCCTTCTGCTCCCCAGGTTACAGAGCCCTTTCCCCAGCTGTTTTTACTCATCTCTGGCCTTTTCCAGGAGCTGGGAAGCGGTGGGGAACTAACGGGAGAAGCAATGGCAGGTGCTGGGCTGGAGGATTATGTAGCAAAATGGCAACAAGACTTTGCAGTCAGAGGAAACCGGATTCGTGCACGGCGCTGCGTCGTCTCAGCTTCCACGGCCTCTCGGAGTCTGAAGCTCATTATCTACCAAATGGGGTGGTGGCCCTGGCCCCCAAGACGCTCCAAGGGTCTGTGTCGCAGTGTTTCTTCCACGGTCATCCAATTTATATGGGCAGCCCACTTTGCAGCGCACTGCGCCAGTTACCGTCGCGAAGAAGATGCCGCCCTGGGCTCCTTGGAGCCCCCGGTCCGGCCAGGAGCAGGCTGCTGGTGCGCCTCCTTAGCACACACTGTGAGGAAAGAAAAAGAGGGGTCCGCGGGAGGAGGGGTGCTGCTCCAGAACTGGCGCTTCAGGGAGGACCTCCTGGAGGAGGCACACGTAGGCTACAATCTCAAAGGTGACTGGAATCAAGAAAGGATGAGAGAAGGAGTGATCTCCACGTGGGAAGAGCCGTGTGAGGACCCAGAAAGGGGACGACACGGCACGTTCCAGAAACGTCAATTAGCATGGCCACAAATTGGGAGGGGAATGGCCAAAATACAGAAATGTTTTGTTGTCGTTTTTTTTTTTTTTTTTATCATGGAATTCCATAGAGCCAGTCAAGACAAACATTAACAAAGAATACTGTATAACATGGGGGTTGTTCAGGAGAGACTGGGTGAGTTGCAGTTGATATTGCTACATGAGTCCTAATGATGTAAAAATAATAATAATAATAATAATAATAATATACGTGTGAATGTGTTTTAAAAGAGTCCGGAAAGATATACATAAAAATGAGAACAGTAATTATCTCCAAAGGATGGGATTATGGATGAGTTTTCTTTCTTTTTTTTTTTTTAATTTCTCAATTTACTGCAATGAGCATGCATTGCATTTGTAATCAGAATATAGTTCTTTAAATAGTAGGAATGTTATTAATATAGATAGCGATATATAGATGCAGATCTAATAAGCCTTGCTGCAAGGATTATGCCTGATAATCGTGCAGAGCCTTTCAGAGCCGCACGGTGGGCACCCCTTGCATGGGCACCCGGGGGCACCTGCCAAATTGGCCAGAGCCCCCTCGGTGCCCATCCTACACTTCGTGTGGTGACCAGCAGGGGCTGAGGCCGCTTGAGCTCCAGCCCAACAGGGCTCAGTCCGGTGGGGACACGGGCAGAAGCGCGGATGACGCCAGTGACAGCGTGGCCAGAGCTCAGCACCCAGAGGGAGAGCAGTCCACCCAGCTTTGAGGTCCAGAGAGGTGAAACCACATGTCTAATTGTGTCATAGTGGGGACTCATCACTTTTCTTGACATGAAACCAATCCAAGGTGGGGGAAGAAACTATTTTAAGGCAATGAAAGGGGCTTATAGGCTCATGTAGCACAAAAGTCTAAGGGAGCAGCATCAGGCATGGCTGGATCCAGGCACTTGGTGATCTGTCTTTCTCCATCTCTCGGTGTGCTTTGTTGGTGATAGTTTTACTCTCGGGCAAACTCTCCCTCAGGGAGGCAAGATGACCAGAAACAGTCTGGATATACCCCAACCTCCGCAGCAACCCCAACAGAAACCCAACTATCATTGGACCAGCTTGGATTTGTGTGACCTTCCAACCCGCTCTCTGTGGAAGGATTGCCCAGGCCAGGGTGGCAAGCCCACCCCTTAGGCTGGGAGGAGCCCCGGGTGTAGGAGGGGACCATTCCCACCAAGCAAGAACAAGAATCTGCCATCAAAACCCACAGAGTGGAATGGAGCCACCGAGAGGCAGTGTCCCACTCTGCAGGGGTTTGACCCGGCGCCGTCTCACTCACAGCCTGTGTGTTAACCAGTTTGCTCCAGTCCCTCTATTTTGATTGCCTCTTTCTAATTCCCTGGCCCTGGGCTGACCCCTCTCAGAGTCGCCTCTCGCAGCCCTCTGAACGGAGCTCTGGTACTTAACAGTCATGCCAAGCCAGTGATGGATGGCGGCTGTCACGAGGGCTCTTCAAAGGGGACGGGCAGCGGCCGGCCCGGAAATGACTCTTCAGTAGGGATGAAACCCAAATGGAAACACACACACAGTGGGGCCACCTCAGCCTCTTGTGGATGCTCTCCTTTGGCCCCGTGTCCCCGTTTCCAATTTGTACCCCAGGCCTGGAGGCAAAGCACAATGTCCCAGGCTACTCGAGGAGGCAGAAATCTTAGCAGAAATTGAATCACGTGACTATCCTAGCAGACAAATCACTATTTGTCCCTTTCTGTTCTCAGAATGCCAGCCCTCGAAGATGCTCCAGGCGGCTTCTCACCCCACCTTCCCATCGAGCAGGGAAGGCCCAGAGAGGGCAAGTTCCTGTGCAAAGATTGCATAGCCAGGGAGTGGCGGTGGAGCTAGGATTGGAAAGGAAACTGAGCTGATATTAACTGCGTTAAAATAAAAGGAAAGAGAGCTGATATTAACTGCTTACCTACTGTGTGCCAGGCCAGTGCAGAGGGCTTTAGCCAGGCTTTCGCTGTTCGTGCAAACAACAGGGTAAAACTTTAAGGACAAACCCTCTGGGTGTGTAAGGCAGGAAAGAACCCGAGTTCTATACCGTGGCCCAGCTCTGCGGCACGTCCCTGGTGGAATCATCTCTGGTTCTGGGACTCAGTGTCTCCATTTAGAAAACAAAGCCGATGGCTCCAAGGGCATTTCCATCTCAGCATCCCAGATTGCGTGGTAGAGGCCATCCCGGGGGGTTGGGAAGGGCCCTCTTTCTAGCCATGACAGCCAGAGCTGGGGTCACAAGTTGCCTGTGTGAGCAGCAGTGGCATTGAAGGAGGGCAGCGTTAACTAGGAGGATAAAGTCCTAACCGTGGATGGAGCCCCTCTTGACGCAACTCCTGCCACCCCTCCATCCGCAATGCCTCCTGCCCCGCCCCGGCTAGCATACCTGGTCACTTGGAAACACTCAAGCTGCTGGGAACAAACCCCCTCTCCTTCGCCTCCAGGCCACCTCCAGGTCCCTTCCACCTGGGACCCCTTCCTCCCCAAGCGCACTCCCTTGCTAACTCCTACTCATGCTCGCTTCCTTCTAGGTCACCCCCCTCGCCCTTACCCCACCCCCCAAATTAGTTTAGGATAATCCCCCCATCACATCCCCACACCCTCTATTCCCCATCAGAGCACTTTTTACCGATTTTGCTGTCTCATGCAGACCTATTTGTCCCACCAGATTGTCCGTGCCTCGAGGTCAAGACCGCGTTGAGTCATGGCTGGATCTCTGATGCCCAGAACCAGGCCTGGCACACAGGGTGCACAGAAGAAGAATGAACCCCAATGAAACTGGAGCGGTATTGGGGATCCCAAGGGTCTGGGGGGAGATGAGGTCCCAGAAGGCCCCTCTGAGCACCAAACAGCAGGGTGCCTTGGCTTCCCAGTTTCCAGGACTCCTGTCCCCCAGCTACACATATTGTCAGTAGTAATAATAGCAATATCAGTCACAGGGATTGTATTTCAAGCTGGGAGTCTCTGGACAGGAGACCCGTCACCGTGCTCCCGAACCATCGCGGAAGCCTCCTCCTGGCCTCCCAGAATCTGCCCTCGTCCTCCTTCTCCTCACTGCAGCCAGAGCGATCCTTCAAGAAGGCAGACGAGACCATGCCCCTCCTCTGGACACAACCCTCCAGAGTCCCACCAAAAGCCCAAGCCCTTTGAAACTCCCCATGAGCCTGTCGCAGGTTGGGAGCCCAGCCAGGATGGTCCTTTCTCACACAATCTGGAATGTGGAGAAGGAAGAAACTCTGGGGTCATCAATTCCATCTTGTAAAAGGAGAAACTGAGATGTATCTAAGCTTGCACACTTGGGATGGAAGCTGGGGGAAGGGGAGGGGAGGGGAGGGAAAGGGAGGGGAGGGAAAGGAAGATATCTGGCCAGAAGAGAAGCCAGGCACGGATGCGGGCTCCTGGGGACCTGGGAGTGAGGTGGATCATTGGAGGTGGCCACATCAGGTGGAAATGGCCAGGCCCTTAAACCCCTGCTGTTGTCAGTCAATGGATGTGGATGGTGAGGACAGCAAGGTCGCTCTCTGCAGCTGAGCCACCCGTGATGAGGGTGACAGCTGAGAGCCACAAGCCAATGACAACATATTGGGTCACTGTGGCCACAAAGCCTTCCCCCGAGGAGAGTCCTAACAAAGTCTCCGCTCAGCCCGCCTCCCATTACCTCTCTGAGCTCAGTTCTCCTCCCCTACTCCGCCCACCCTCACCTCCTCCTTCTTCAAACATGACCACACCTTCCTACCTCAGGGCCTTTGCTCTTGCTTGTCTCTCCTCCTTGAGGGCTTTCCCCCGGCTCTGTCCATGCCTCGTTCCCTCACTGTCTTGAGGACTCTGCTCCAATGTCCCCTTATCAGAGCACCCTCCCTTGACACCCCCTCAATTAAAAAGCAGCTCCCTACTCCTCCCACACCCCCTGCCTCTCCCCCCACTGCTGCCATCAACATACTGTATAATCCTCGCTGTTATCTTCTGTGTCCCTCCGTTTGAACGTAAGGCCCCAGGACGTCCTGTCCGAAGCACTGCGTCTACCCAGCCCCCAGCCCAGATCCTGTACTTTGTAGGCACTCAGTAAATATCTGTGGGCTGAATCAATAAGCTCCCAGTTCTTCACTCACAGTGCAAGAGCCCCTGACTTTAATGGCTTCCCCATTTATCAGCTCTTGACAAGGCTCCAGGCTTAAGCACCCCAACATGCTCATGACGTCTCTGCTGTAGCTGTTACTTGAATTCTCATGAGCCCCATTTTGCAGAGGAGGCCACTGAGGCTAAGACAGTGAAGTGTCTCGCCCAAGGGCATGCACCAGGGAGCAGCCGGGCCATTGCAAGCAGCAGGACTGTCAGACTCCTTCCAACAAAGGGTAGGTGTGCAGTCTGACACTCAGGCGTCCGGCCGCCCCTTGGCTCGTCTTCCTATTCCACGGTCAAGTCTGCAATTGCTCTCTGACTGTAATAGTGTTTATTAACTTCCCCCTGAGCTCATTACTGAGCAGCTACCTCATCACCTGCCACCTGCACTCAGAGCTGGGAGTGACTGTTCCCAGCCCATAACGAGCCCCAACATCTGCCCCAACTGCAGTCACAGAATCAGCCTCCAGCTTTACCCAGAAGTTCAAGAGCAAGGGTGCGGAGCTGGCCCTTCCTCCGCCCCCACCCCCCGCCACCACTTTGGCGCCGTAAGTCAAGCAAGACTCCATCTGAGTCACCCAAATCTCTCTGTCCCATCAGCCATCCCTGCTCCAGTCCCACATATATCTTGACACTGTGACAAAATCACTGCTACCTGGAACTCATCCTCAGCACAGCCGAAGAGTGTGCCCTTTGGGAACTTTCTGTGACAACGTGGTCAACTGTCAGACAGATGTGAGCTTTGCCGTCGACTCACTCTGTGCTCTTGCGGGAGCTGGCCGACCTCTCCGAGCCTCGGTTTTCCCATCTCTGTAATGGGCATGATTATTCCCTCTACAAATGTTTGCTGTGTGAGTTACATAAAATAACGGATGTGTTGAGCCCAAGACAATGTCTGGTGAGAGCTCAACCATTCAGGGCTGACTTCTCCCTTACACACACCAGGCAGCGTGTGTAGGGACCACAATCCTTTCAGGGGACCATGACGATGTTTTCATTTCTTCTAAAATTAAGATCAACTTTTGAATATAATCCAGCCTGAATTAAATTCCTCTTTATAGCAACGCAGTCATAAAATAGATTTTTAAATTATTTGTTTGTTTCCTTCTTTTGAGAGAGAGCATGCAGGGGAGGGGCAGAGAAAGAGGAAGAGAGAGAATCCCAAGCAGGTTCCATGCTGTCAGTGCAGAGCCCGACACGGGGCTCAATCCAGTGAACTGTGAGATCATGACCTGAGCTCAAACCAAGAGTCCGACGATCAACTGACTGAGCCACCCAGCGCCCCCAGGTTTTAATTACTTTCTAACGGAGGAAGGGACCCACAAAACCAAAAACGCCCCGGGCCCAGGAACGCCATGGTACAGCCCTGTTCCCTTCTATTGGGAGCCAGAGGCAAGCAAGGTCTAGACACAGGCTGGAACCCAGAGAGGGCATTTCATCATGTTGACCTGCAGCTCTGATCATCTGATGCATCTCAAGGCTTTGAGAGTCACATGGTCAGTCAACAACCAAGTCCTTTTGCAGCCAAACCCATTGTTTTATTCTTGCAACAAATACTTGATTTGTCCGAGCGCTGACTCTGAACCAGGCACGGTCTGGGCTCAAATACCAATGTGGGCACCTGCTAGAGCTCCATGAACTTGGGAACCTTACCTTACCTCTGTGTGCCATCAATAAAGTGGGAGACGCGAGGTTGCCCAAGTTCAGACAATTAATCCGGGTAAAGTTTTGAGAAGACGGCACCGCACGTAATAAGCACTCCATAATGATCGCCTCAGTCAGCACCCTGGACACGGTCCCTGCCCCGATTCAGCCCGCCATACACAATTCATTCACGAGCACATTAATGAATGCGTTGGCCTTTGTGGTCATTAGTGCTGTGAAGGCATTGAAAAGAGGTGAGCTGGACAATAACCGGGAGGCTTCTTACTCGGAGCAGCCCAGGGAGACTTGGCTAAGGCAGTGCCATTTAAGCAGAGCCCTGGAGCACCAAGGAGGCAGCCCTGGGAGGGCCAGAGACAGCTCATTCAGAGGCCTTGGGGAGGAGCTCCAGGGAAACCAGCGTGATCAAGCCTACAACAGCCCCATCACTGCTCCTAACCTGCACAGAGGACAAGTCCTCCCCTGGTCTATTGCACTTAAAACTTGGGGCGCTCCCTGGAGGCAGGCGTGGGAATTACCCCCGTTTTACAGATGAGGCCCCTGAGACCCAGAGAGGGGATGAATGGGCCTCCTTTGCAACCAGACACGGTGGAAAACGTCCAGAATACAGGGGACTCGGAGCGTCGCCCCAACAATGGCTCCAGCGAGCTTTGTGAGCTCAGTAAGGTCACCAGCCTCTCTCACTGTCCAGGTTTCGAGGAGGGTGATAGTCCTTCCCCCCAAACATATCTGGGAGGAAACCCGTTATTTTCCACCATCGGGCGGTATTCTTACGGACCCCAAAAGCAGTCCCCACCCCCACTCCAGTGCTGGGAATTTCCCTTGAAGACCCGAGGCCATTCTACCAACCAGGATGTTTCTCTGTGTTCGAACGGAATGTCCACATTCTCTCTCCTTCCCGTTCCTTTCACCAGTCAGGAGGGATCTTGTCAAAACCGAAGTGTTACCTCATGCTTGAGCCTCTTCCATGCTTCCCACTGCTCCTGAGACACAGACCAATTCCTGCCCATGGCCTCAAAGTCATGGGTGATCTGGGATCTGCCAACCTCCCTCCTCCCCCTCTACACTCCTCCCTGCTCTTGGACTCCCCGTGACCCTGCTGCCACTGGGCCTTTGCACCAGTTCCTTCTGCCTGGAATCTTGCCACATGCCTCATAACCCACTCACTGGGTCCCTGATGAAATGTCACCTCCTCAGAGAGGTCTTCCCTGATTTCCCCAACTACAGAGAATCCCTGTCTCACTAGTCCCCTTCTTAACTTTGCTTTTCTTCATAACACTCACCACTACATAACATATGGTCTCCTCGTTTAGTGTCTGCCCCTCAGTAGCCGGGGGGGAACAAGGAGATGACTGCAGTACATTAAGACTCGCTCTGGTCTCCAAGCCAGGGGTGTTGCTTTGGTGGCTGGGTCTGTCTTTCTCTATCCAAATGGATTGCTGTGGATAGTGATTCTCTGAGAACATATATACCTTCATAGCTTCTTAAGAAGTTGAGCTCAGATTTACCAGGGCAGGGTCTCTTATTTTATAGGTGGGGAAACTGAGGCTCAGAGAGTTTGAGTGACTTGTATAAGGTCACTCAGGAATTCTAGAACCAGGGCAGGCCCTTGTGGCCACAGCCATATGTGCTCGTTTCCAGGGCTGAGTGGGAGAGCCTATCTACTTATGATATTGGCCCAGCTTGATTTCTGAGTTCAAACTTCCCCATTCTCGTGGCCTGAATACTGGCCCCCCAAAGATTCTCACATCCTAATCCCCAGAACCTGTGAGTGTATCACCTTATGCGGCAAAAGGGACTTTGCGGGTGTGATTAAATTAAAGGTCTTGAGATGGGGAGATTATCCTGGATTATCCAAGTGGGACCAATACAATCGTAAGACTTCTTATAACAGGGATACAGGAGGGTCAAGCGGAGGGTCAGGTAGGAGGGGGGAGGTGTGGTCAGGCAGACAGAAAGAGAGAGACAGAGACAGACACCGAAAGATGCTATGTTGCTGGCTCTGAAGATAAAGGAGGGGATCAGGAGCCCAGGAGTACAGATGGCTTCTAGAAGCTAAAAAAGACAAGGAAACTCATTCTACCCTGGAGCTTCTGGAAACAATGCAGCCCTGCTGAACCGTGGATTTTAGGACTTTTGACCTACATGGGGAGGAAAGAGAGGGGTATTAGAGCAGCCCCCACCAGCATTGACCTTCCATCTAAGGCCACAGCCACCCCTGGGAAACCAGGTGATGGACCTTCACACCTGCCTCTCCTCTGCTCTCTGATCTCCTGCCAGGATCTTCACTGGCTGAACCCAGCCAAGCCCACAGGGCACAGGAACCTGCTGACGCATCCATGCAGGTCAAGGCAGGATGCTAAAGATTGAGATCAGTCTGGAGGTTCAAAAAAGATGTATTCCCGCATAGACCGCCCCCTCCAGCAACACACACACACACACACACACACACACACACACACTTCCAGGGTGAAATCAGTCACTGGCTCCCACAAGTTAAGGTCCAAACTCCCAGGATGCCCCAGCCCCTCTCCCATCTACACCTGTCCCCACCCCAGCCCTGCTCCAGTACCCCCTCCGTCTTCCCCGCAAGCCACTTCTCGGGCTTCCCAAAATCACCAGGCCCTTTCACATCCCTGTGCCTTTGCCCAGGCTGTTCCCACCACTTGGAATGACCTCTCCACACCCACAACCCGGGCAAAAGCCACAGGGCAGGGAGGCACTGCAGAGTCTGGAAACCTGGGGTCCAGTTCTGTGTCTGCCACTTCCTAGCTGCACGACCTGGGGAAAGCTGACTCATCCGGCAGAGCCCCCTTGTCTCACCTGTAAAACGGGAAGAATGAGAAAGTCTACATCATGAAGTTTCAACGAGGTCCAAATGAAATCATGCTTGGAAAGAGGATCACTTGAATCATGAGGTAGGCATTTTTAAGAGGAAAATGGTTTGGGGCACCTGGGTGGCTCAGTCGTTGAGCGTCCGACTGTTGATTTCAGCTCAGGTCATGATCCCAGGGTCATGGGATCGAGCCCTGCATTGGGCTCCGTGCGAGGCACAGAGCCTGCTTAGGATTCAATCTCTCTCCCTCTGTCCCTCGCTCCTGCTCCTCTCTCTCTTTCTTTCTCTCTCTCAAAAAAAAAAGGGGGGGGCAAATGGTTTACGATGCCATTCCTGACCATCTGTCCCCCTAAGGATCAGGACCCTACATTTCTTTGAGCTTCATTGAGCCTTGTGTGGACAACTCTAGGAGCCTCTGGAATGCTTCGCTGTTCATCTCCTTCAAGGCCCTGTGACCTCCAAGAGAGAAGGACCTGAGAGGGTTCATATCTACATCTTCCACGTCCTGGGTATGGCAGATGCCCGGCAAATACTGAATGAATGAATGAATGAATGAATGAATGAGAATGAATGAACAAACCAATGTTGGAACCATCTGAAATAGACAAGCCTGGCCGCTCTCCACCTGAATAAAGGTTGCATTACCTCCACCCCGCTCTGAACCACAAAATCGGGCCTCGGGTGACTTCTCAAGGAAGCTGGGGCCAAGGTCACTGCAGGGAGAGAGGGTAATAAGGGAAGCACCAGGGCTGGAGGGGGGCGGGGTGGCAAGCCCAGGCTCATTGGAAATGCAGAGAGAATCCGAGCAGCGGCCGCCTTCTCTGGCAGGGAGCACGCGGGAAAAGACAAGAAAAATGAAGCTGCCACAACCTCATTTTCCGAGGCCTGCAAGCCAGCCAGGAAATAGCTATTATTCCATCGCACTGTCGGTATTAAGTTATTTCCTTCACTAAATACGGGAATGTTCATGAATATCTATTGAGTCCCAGGTACAGACACCTCCTGGCTCTGAGGCTCAGTCACTCTGCCTTTACATTCCTGCAACAACACCCCTCAATCTTGCTCTGAAGTGAAAGACAATAGTATTTTAAATTGGTTAATAAATCTCGGGATTGATGCTCCTCGAAGGCCCGGGAACTTCGTCTCTATTACTCGAATAAAAGGGATCACATTTTAACCACTGCCGGGCTAGGAATTTGGGAGAGTGACCCAAGCCAGCTGCTCCCCGGGGAGACGGGGAAATGGAGGTTTCAGGACCCAGGGTCAGGCGGAGCCTTTTTGACAGCTGGGAAATACTCATTTGCTGGCCAATTGGGGCCAGGTGGACATCTCGGGCCTCTCTGGTTTTGATGGCTTTGTGTTGGGCCAGTTCCCCTGGATTCAAATAAAAGGGACGTATGAACAAAGCTCCAGGGAGGATGTGGGTGTCTGGCATCCTTTTAAAAAGCACCCAAGTGAAAATAAGGACGGGGAAGAGGAGGACGCGTCAATCATGCTGTTTGGAAAATAATTCCAAGTGTTGATTTTTTTACACCACCTTCCTCATGAGCACGGGTGACCTTGGGCCTCCCCCTTGGGGTGGAGAAAGCTTTTACAAGCCCAGCGGAAGGGAAATGGAAAGAGGGACTGAAATGTCTCCCATTTGTAACGTTTCTTGCCACCTGCTATATGTCCTTCCCCTCATCCACCCCCACACCCGCCCTAGGAGGTGAAGAGTCCAGATGGTGCTCCCAGGCAAGAAGATCCATGGGTCCGAACCATCCCCGTAGCCCCCAGAGAAGCAGCTCAGGAAACAGTGGAAACACTGGCTGCTGTCCAACACCCCCCAATTTGCAGATGTAACAACTGAGGCTCAGAGCAGGCGAACTGAGCCGGGTGCTAGGGATACAGGTGGGGACAAAACGCAGAGAACGGCCGCTCTGATGAAGTTCACCATCTCGGAGGGGAGGAGGCAGAGAGCGCCTGAGTGGATAAAGAGACCAGCAGGACCACCCCCGCAATACCCAGCTGCCGAGCAGGAAATGAAGCTGGACAACGGGGTCAGGTGGGCCACGGGAGTGGGGCCGCTCCTAGCCCCAGCTGCACCCCCGGAAGGCAAGGGAGTTTGAAGCACCTCTCAGACCCAGGGAGGTCTTCCAGGGCGGGAATTATACCTGACTTGAGACCCCAGCGCCTGCACAAGACCTGGCTCACAGGTGATGCTCAGTGTCTCAGGACAGATGAGTGGAGGGTTGTCATTTGCTAATAATGTCCTCATTATGGGGCGCCTGGGTGGCTCAGTTGGTTGGGCGTCCGACTTCGGCTCAGGTCATGCTCTCACGGTTCGTGGGTTTGAGCCCCGCGTCGGGCTCTGTGCTGACAGCTTGGAGCCTGGAACCTACTTCCGATTCTGTCTCTCTCTCTCTCTCTCTCTCTCTCTCTCTCTCTCGGCCCCTCCCCCCGCCCCCACGTGCTCCATCTCTTCCTGTCTCTCAAAAATAAACAAACATTAAAAAAAACTTCTTTTAAATAATGTCCTCATTATTCCCTGTGGTCCTTTATCAGGGTTTCCTCGGACATCCTGCTCTGGGCTTGCTGATTATTTCAAGTCAATAACCTACTAATTCCAGTTAGTGTGAGACCCAGGCCAGGGGGCATCAGGCCCTAACCAGGTCTCGGTCCCGGGTCCCTCTGTCCCGGTCTCTCTGCTGAACTTGAGCCCTCACAGCAGCCCTCTAAGGGCCAACTGGGGTCACTGCGTCCACGCCAGCCTCACACCCTGCAGGTTGTCCCTTGTGCTCATGCCTCTGCACACACCGTTTCCCCTCCCGGAGCGGCTTCCCCTTCCGCTGTCACCCCGTTCCCTGTTCAGCACCTCCTTCACCCTGGGAGCTCCCACTCAAATGTCAAAACTCAGATCAGGAGCGGCCTCCTCCAGGAAGCCTTCCCAGATCCCCAGGGAGTGTTTGGTGCCTCCTCTAGGCTCCCCCATTGCAACACTTACCGTGGGCCATAATCGTCTGTTTCTAGGTCTGTTTCTTGCCCTCAGAATGAAACAATGGGAATGTCTCCTATTCAGTTCTACCCCAGCACCCAGCAGAAGACCCAACATCGAGCTGCCAGGAATAATTGTAAGTGAAACTCCATCTGTTCATCCCTCATGGTAGACTGAGGGCAAAAAAGGCCCCAATTCTCTGCCCTTCCTGAATCCACAGCCCTTGCAATGTGACTTTGAAGTTCTTCCCATCAAAGGACGGAGGCTTCTTCCCACCTCTAGCGTGGGGACCGGCCACGTGGTTTGCTTTGGCCGATAGCGTGTGGCAGAAGTGACGTTATGGCAGTCCTGAGCTTGGGTCCTATGAAGTCCTGCAGCCTCCACTCTCTCCTTAGAACCCTGCCAGTCAGCAGGCAGGCAAGCCCAGGCTAGCCTGATGGAAGGCACCAGACGACATGTGGCCCGATCGCTTCCAGCACCCCCTGTCAGCTGCCCGTCAACCTCAGAACATGAGAGTGATATCATCTTAGATCAGCCAGCCTCCAACCAACCCACCAGCTTGCCTGAGCAAGCCCAGCCGGGATCAGCCAAGCCTGGCCCCGGCGAACAGAACCATCCAGGTAACCTCTGAGAAAACAAAAACTGGAACGCCTGGGTGGCTCAGTCCATTGAGCGTCCGACTTTGGCTCAGGTCATGATCTCACGGTTGATGAATTCGAGCCCCGCATCGAGCTCTGTGCTGACAGCTCAGAGCCTGGAGCCTGCTTCCGATTCTGTGTCTCCCTCTCTCGCTGCCTCTCCCCCACTCGTGCTCTGTCTCTCTCTGTCTCAAAAATAAATATAAACATTAAAAAAAAAAGAAAACAAAAACAAACCCCCAGAAAGTTAACTGGTATACGCTTCTGAGACTATGTTGCTGCTTTTTACACAGCAGAAATGTGCCGGTGGATAACTGATACATTCTTTGAACAGCTTTTCCTCTGGTCCTGGCAGGAGGAGAGCAGCATCACCAACTTCCCCTGGACATTGTCTCCCGACCACAGGATCCGGAATATCAGGGGCTCTTCGAGATGTGTCAAAGCACAAATCCTACAGCAGTCTCCAAGAAGCAGGTGGAAAGTGACCCCCCGGCTGACCAAGTGACCCGTCGTCACCGGTGGGAAGGAAGAGCCAAACCCCGAGGCACTTCCAGAAAATCTCAGAGTCTGGCAAAGGCCTTGGCCAGAACGCTGAACTCCGTCTGGGGAATAAAGCCAGACACATCACTCTTTTGGACAAGCAATTTTTTTTTTTTTTTTTTTGCATAATTGACAATTCTTGGCATATTCTCCCCTTCTCTGCACACAGATTTCCTTTCACTCAGGCACGTAGCAGACACTCCGAGGTGACTTCCCTTGAAACGAGAATGCCGAAAAGACCTCTGGCTTCCTACCCTTAAATATTCCACTCGTTATAAATTCCCCGAGGAGTCTTCTCAGCTCCAAATATCAGGGGAACAGAAAGGGAGAGAAAGGGGAGAAAAAAAAAACACTTCTCAGAACAGTTCTTTGTACTGGAGAATCTTTGGTTTATATTAAAATATTCTCATCTCCCCATAATTTATGAGCAGTCCTGGCACTAAGAGGGTTCGCTTTGTCCCTGATCCTCCGTTCTAGAAATAAAACTAACAGTGTCAGAGCGGACGTCTCCAAGAGGGAGGGAGTGAGGGGCCAGAAACTTCCAGAGTGTTTGATTTGAGCGATCTGAGAAAGGCTCAGCAGACCCATTTCCTGACCCCTCTTGTCAGGGAGGAGACCCATCAGCAGGCACCTCCCCATCCATGATCTCATTTGCTTTTCAGAAGAGTCCTACCTGGCTAATATAATTAGTATCATGCCCCTTTCTCAGAGGAAGAAAGCAAGACTCCTAAGGATGAAGTGTTTTCTCAAGAGACAGAGCTGGTCAAATAAGGATCTAAAATTTAAACTTAGATGGGGTGACACCTTACTGCTCTTAGCAAACCCACCATAACAACTGGGAAAGAACTGATCAGGGAGGCCTGCCTGGAAGAGACAGGACTGAAACTCATTCTTAGAGCTGCTAGAGTCCCAGCGAGCTGTGTTTTCTGGGGGCAGAGATGTCCCCTAACCTCATACACTCAATTCTCTATAAGACCCTGAAGGGGGAACGATCTCCAATCCATCCAACATTATTTTTTTCAATACATGGATCTGATATTTCCTCCCTTATATGGGAATCTCTGCTGTCCCCAATTCTGTGCTAAGCAAAATTGAATCGCCTGAGCATGGTTCTTAATAATTTGTCCCAAACCACATTTTCAGCTGTGCACCTCATTACCAAAAGCACCACCACCTCCCCAACACACACAGAGATACCCCCAAAGATACCCCGTATATGCAACAATACCTCTGGACACATACTTGTTCCTCTACATCTCTCATGGTATTCCCACCACTTCCTACAATACTTTTCTCCGCCTAGCGAACTCCTAAGTGAAAGGCTCCCTCAGAGCCCAAGTCAAATGCCCCCTTGGCCAAGAAACTTTTGCTTCATCCCTTCATTTCCACAGTTCTTTGTACATGTCTTGGTAAGAACCAGTACAGTACTAATCAGCTCATGGTGTGATGCTTGTTCCCCGTATAGAGAGTGAGCTTTGCAGGTGGGAACCTCAGATGCTGGTTGGGATGAAGAAGTGAATGAGTGGATGGAAGGAAGGAAGGAAGGAAGGAAGGAAGGAAAGAAGGATGGGTGGATGGATGGATGGATGGATGGAAGGAAGGATGAGAGGATGGAAGGAAGGAAGGATGGGAGGATGGAAGGAAGGAAGGAAGGGTGGGTGGGTGGATGGATGGAAGGATGGAAGGAAGGATGAGAGGATGGTAGGAAGGAAGGATGGGAGGAAGGAAGGAAGGAAGGAAGGAAGGAAGGAAGGAAGGAAGGATAGATGGATGGCTGGATGGGTGGATGGATGGATGGATGGATGGATAGATGGATGGTTGGATGGGTGGATGAATGGATGGATGGGTGGATGGATGGATGGAAGGATGGATGGATGGAAGGAAGGATGAGAGGATGGAAGGAAGGAAGGAAGGAAGGAAGGAAGGAAGGAAGGAAGGAAGGGTGGATGGATGGATAGATGGATGGCTGGATGGGTGGATGAATGGATGGATGGATGGATGGATGGATGGATGGATAGATAGATGGATGGCTGGATGGGTGGATGAATGGATGGATGGGTGGATGGATGGATAGATGGATGGTTGGATGGGTGGATGAATGGATGGATGGATGGATGGATGGATGGATGGATGGATAGATGGATGGCTGGATGGGTGGATGAATGGATGGATGGATGGATGGATGGATGGATGGATGGATAGATGGATGGTTGGATGGGTGGATGAATGGATGGATGGGTGGATGGGTGGATGGATGGATGGAAGGATGGATGGATGGATGGAAGGATGAGAGGATGGAAGGAAGGAAGGATGGGAGGATGGAAGGAAGGAAGGAAGGGTGGGTGGATGGATGGATGGATGGAAGGAAGGATGAGAGGATGGAAGGAAGGAAAGATGGAAGGAAGGAAGGAAGGAACGAAGGATAGATGGATGGATGGGTGGATGGATGGATGGATGGATAGATGAATGGTTGGATGGGTGGATGAATGGATGGATGGGTGGATGGATGGATGGAAGGATGGATGGATGGAAGGAAGGATGAGAGGAAGGAAGGAAGGAAGGAAGGAAGGAAGGAAGGAAGGAAGGATAGATGGATGGCTGGATGGGTGTATGAATGGATGGATGGGTGGATGGATGGATAGATGGATGGTTGGATGGGTGGATGAATGGATGGATGGACGGATGGATGGATGGATGGATGGATGGATGGATGGATAGATGGATGGCTGGATGGGTGGATGAATGGATGGATGGGTGGATGGATGGATGGAAGGATGGATGGATGGATGGATGGATGGATGGATGGATGGAAGGATGGATGGAAGGATGGATGGGTGGAAGGATGGATGGAAGGATGAGTCAATTAAGGTAGGCTTTCAGGAGATGCCTGTTGGGTGAACCCCAGTGTCTGTCACACACACACAATAAACACATCTACCTCAAGACCCACGCATAGCTGGTGCTCAGTTAGTACCTTTGATGGGTGCACAGGACATCAGTCTTCTCACTTAAAACTGCTGTTGTGGAAGGGAATAAAATAAACACACAACAAAAATAAGGCCTGACACATAGTCTGACCCCTCCGCAGCCCCACTGGAGGGAAATAGAGTTGTGGCTTCTTTGAGTGCCCGGCTCTGCCTCTTACTCACTCTGAGACCCAGATAAATCTTTTTCTGACAGGAGACCCATCTCACCTAATATCCTCCATGAGAGTCGGAATCAGGGGTTTTCAGACCCAAAGCCTGAGCTGAGGCCAGAGAGAGAAAGTTGCTGAAGAAATAAAATGGCAGCCTGGAAATCAAGCACAATGGTGTGCATCTTTCCTCCCAAACGTCCAGCTCTGGGGAGTCTTGTGCAAATAAGGTATGTGGGCTTTGAAGACCTCAATCCTGTCCCGATGTTGTCATTCCTTCCCTGGGGACCACAGTTCAGCCTCTTAGTCCATCTGGGCCTCAGTTTTCTCATCCACAAATGGGAAGAGGGAGAAACCAGCCACTCCTTGGCAGGCTTCATGCATCAGGAAACATGCTCTCTGCTCAGTGTCTGGTTTAATCCCATGACAAGGGGAGGGCAGAAACCACCATCAGACTCCAGAAGACTGAGGCTCACAGAAGGGAGGTAAGTTGCTCAAGGCCATACAACCAAGAATTGCAAAAGCCGGAAATCTGTGCCAGGTCATGTGACTTTGGAACACACGATCTCTAAAGTGCTTCTAGGACATGGTGCAGACTATGACCCTTTGCCTTTACAAGGCCACTGGCCCTCAGGGACCCCAGAGAAACCAGGGCAGGGAGCCAGCACAGGCCCACCCACTCCTTTTTCTTTTTTAACGCTTATTTACTTTTGAGACAGAGAGAGACAGAGCACGAACAGGGGAGGGGCAGAGACAGAGGGAGACACAATCCAAAGCAGGCTCCAGGCTCCGGAGCCGTCAGCACAGAGCGTCATGCAGGGTTCGAACCCACAAACCACGAGATCATGACCTGAGCCAAAGTCGGACGCTCAACCGACTGAGCCACCCAGGCACTCCCAAGGCCCACCCACCTCTGACAGGCACGGCTGGGAAATCAGGCAGCTCCACTGTGGCTCCCAGCTGCCCAGAAGTGAGAGCATGAGGGTTAATCAGGAGAGCCAGGATTAAGAGAGGACGTCAGTCACTGCCCAGGCTTGGCCGTCAAGAACCCAGGTGTGGAGTCAAGCCCTGTGTTTACATCTGGCTGTGACTCGTCCCAGCTGTGTAATTTGGGGCAATAACTTCCCTTCTCTGGGCTCAGTTTTCTCATCTGCACAAGGGGGACAAACAGCCCAGGGCCTGGCATATAAAAAGCAATAGTGTTATTATGACATGACATCTTAGCTAAAGGCACAAGTATAATGTATGCTAGAAGAGACGAGGGAAATTGAGTGACAGAGAACAGAAGAACTACCCACCCGCTCTGACTTCCAAGCCTCTGTCTCTCTCTGCAGCTACGCTGTCCCGTACGGTGGCCATGAGCTGCATGAAACGTGCCTTGTCTGAATTAAACTGAGCTGTTAAGAGGGCGTGTAAAAGCCCTTAGAATAAAAACAAAGGTTAAAAATCTCATTAGTGATCGTTCATATTGATCCCATATTGCAATGATAATGTTGATACATAGGTTAAATAAAATACATTACCAAAGCTAATTTCACCCGTTCCTTTTTCCTCCTTTTAGTGGGGCCACTAGAAAATCTAAAATTACATTTGTGGCTCACACCTGTGGCACACATTACATTTCTGTTAGGTCGCGCTGCTTCGAATAGCGAAAAACAAATTGTCTACCTTTTGGAACTCCATCCGGAGTTCAGCTACTTCCTGGCTGTGTGCACTTGGCCAAGCTGCTTGCCCTCTCTGAGCCTTAGTTTCCCCATCTGTAAAATGAGGACCATCCTTGGAGGAGATTTGGTGAGCGCCAAGTCATTCTATTTGCAGTGTCCCTCACTTACTTGAGGGATGTGAGCTGGGCCCCGGGAGGACACTCACCCCAGCAGGAAGCGGGCGAAGGATTTCCTGGCCGAGGCTTAAAGGCTCTCCACCTCGGGCAAGATCTCAGACCCGTCCCTAGAATTGTAACCACCTCACAGGCTGGCTCCTGGAGTGGGGTGAGGTGTTCCCAGTGTGGTCGATTTTGCAAAATAGGACCAAAGATTGTTCCCATCACTATGAACACGCCCCGCCTGGACCTCGAGTGTCCAAGGACCCCCTGGCTCCCCTGCCCAGTGCCCACCCCTTGTTCACAAAGCTGTGGAAATAAGGAGACAGGGGCACCCGGGTGGTTCAGTCGGTTAAGTTCGGGTTGATTTCGGCTCAGGTCTGTGGGTTCGAGCCCCACATCGGGCTCTGTGCTGACAGTGCGGAGCCTGCTTGGGATTCTCTCTCTCCTTCCCTCTCTGTCCCTCCCCTGCTCGCATGCTGTCTCTCTCTCTCTCTCTCAAAATGAATAAATAAACATATATATAAGAAATAAGGAGACAGATGAGAGAAGCAAGACCCAGCCTAGCCGTCCCTGGATTCCACTCCTGGCTTTTTGTCACAGGGGTGCATGCCCTGCCCTGGCCCAGGTTGTAGGGGCCGGAGAACAGCCAGGGGTTGACTGGAGGCAGAAAGGCAAGTCACCTGCTTGCTTTGCATCCCTGAGAGCTGAGGACACCTGCTGTCCACCCTGCCAGGGAGGGGAGGAGGCTGAAGGTTCCCGGAGAGGGTGGAAATTTGCCACCCTGATTAAGGAGCACAAGGGTGGTGATACCCCAAGGATACACCTGCTAAGGAGTAGAAAAACTATGACAGACACTGGGTTACTCTTTACCTCACATTCCCACCTGCTGCCTGCTCGCCCAGACCGAGTTGCAGGATGGAAGACTGGACACTGAGCCCTGAGCTCAGCACCCCGCCCAGCTCGCTGGGTGCCCTGTGTGATCCCAAGCAGGTGCGCTCCACTCTCTGGGACCCAGCGATTTTTTTTTTTAAATGTTTATTTATTTTTGAGAGGAAAAGAGAGAGACAGAGCACGAGTGGGGGAGGGGCAGAAGCAGGCTCCAGGCTCCGAGCTGTCAGCACAGAGCCCGACGTGGGGCTCGATCTCACGAACCCGCGAGAGGATGACTCGAGCCGAAGTCGGACTCTTAACAGACTGAGCCACCCAGGCGCCCCCATGGGACTCCTCGAATCTTTAAAAACCACTCCCCTGTACATCAGACAGATGGTGAGATTTTGAATGAGGCAGGCACTAACATTTACTGGCTGGTAACTTTGTGTAAGTGGTTCTCCAAGCCTCGATGCCGCCCTTTGAGAGACGAGGATGTTAATACTATCTGCCCACGGGGGGTGGAAGGGAGGGGAGGGTGGGTGATGGGCATGGAGGAGGGCACCTGTTGGGATGAGCACCGGGTGCTGTATGGAAACCAATTTGACAATAAATTTCATATTAATTTTTTTTTAACTTTTATTTATTTTTGGGACAGAGAGAGACAGAGCATGAACTGGGGAGGGGCAGAGAGACAGGGAGACACAGAATCAGAAGCAGGCTCCAGGCTCTGAGCCATCAGCCCAGAGCCCGACGCGGGGCTCGAACTCACGGACCGTGAGATCGTGACCTGAGCCGAGGTCGGACGCTTAACCGACTGAGCCACCCAGGCGCCCCATAAATTTCATATTAAAAAAAAATACTATGTGCCTTACAATGCGATTTACAATTCGACAGTGTAATTGTTTTAATAAAGTGCTTAGCACAGGGTCTGGAGCTCAGCAAATATTCATGAAGTGGTCATTGTCAGTGGCCAGCTGGTAAGCCAGCTTCTGGGGGTGTCTGGGAGGAGGGGCCCTGATGCATCGCACGGCCAATTTCCACGGTGCTAATGTTTCCATCATGACTGCTTTCAAGCCAGTGGTTCAACAACCGGCTTACAAAATTTCTGAATCTTTAACAATCCGTTCGAGTGAACTGGTGCACACGGGCTTCAACTCCACAAGGGCCATCTACTCTTGCTCTTAGTAGTATTTTTGTTATTCAACCAGGCAGCTTTGTTTTGGGGTTTTCCTTTAGTAAATCTACATGAGACTTCACTTTCAACCCTGGGTTCTGCAAGGCTAAAAATAGTCTGAAAGCCATCAAAGCAAAGGATCTGGTAAAGTCCCCTCCAGCTTGAAATAACATCCCAGGGGGCCTGTGCCCAAGCCTACCTCCTCGGAGACCATTCCCCAGACTCCCTCCAAGGCACAGAACCTTGCCCCATGCCTTTTTCCCTCAGAGTCCCACACTGGGCAAGTCAGAAAATACTCACCAATGAGAGGTACGAAAGGACCGAGAAACAAGATTCTCTCCCGACATTCTAGCTGTGTGGCCCCAGACAAATCATTCGACGTCTCTGAGCCTCGTCTAGTTCACAGAGCCACTGAGAGGGCTTTTTAACGGGATAACGTATGTGGAGCATTTGTGAAGTGCACGCGCCTCAATCAAATGTAACTATTATTAAGAATACTACTAATGGGGGGCGCCTGGGTGGCTCGGTTGAGCGTCCGACTTCGGCTCGGGTCACGATCTTGCGGTTTGTGAGTTCGAGCCCCGCGTCGGGCTCTGTGCTGACAGCTCAGAGCCTGGAGCCTGTTTCGGATTCTGTGTCTCCCTCTCTCCCTGCCCCTTCCCCGCTCATGCTCTGTCTCTTTCTGTCGCTCAGAAATGAATAAACATTAAAAAAAAATTTTTTTTTAAAGAAGAATACTACTAATGGGGCACCTGGGTGGCTCAGTCGGTTAAGCATCAGACTCAATCTCAGCTCAGTTCTTGATCTCAGGGTTGTGAGTTCAACCCCTGCATTGGGCTCCATGCTGGACATTAAGCCTACTTAAAAAAAAAAAAAAAATATATATATATATATATATATGTATATATATATATATATGTATATATATGTGTATATATATGAAGTGGTCATTGTCAGTGGCCAGCTGGTAAGCCAGCTTCTGGGGGTGTCTGGGAGG
The DNA here is from genome assembly GCF_024362965.1 of Panthera pardus. Classification (NCBI taxonomy): domain Eukaryota; kingdom Metazoa; phylum Chordata; class Mammalia; order Carnivora; family Felidae; genus Panthera; species Panthera pardus. The sequence continues at coordinate 19,765,434 of NW_026526710.1, forward strand.
AGGGGCCCTGATGCATCGCACGGCCAATTTCCACGGTGCTAATGTTTCCATCATACATATATATACATATATATATATATATATATATATATATATATATATATATATTACCACTAATACAACCACCAGGTCTGGGCCCCTGCCCCCTGTAGAGGGTCTCCTACAATTTGTACACCCCAGAGCTGAGCCTCCCCACCTGCTCCCTTCCCCAGGCCCTCACTTCCACCCCCACCCCAGGATTCATTTATTTATCCCCTTCCAAACCCTCCAAGTCCATCAAACTGTGGAGCGGTTGGATAGATTTTTTAATTAATTGATGCAGAATCAATGGAGAAGTGATTGTTTTGGCCCTGGCGGGGTGGGGAGCCATCCTGACTGTGCAAAATAAATGAATGACTCTGGGCAGAGCAGTGGGGAGGAGGGGTGGGGCCTGCACTGAGCTATGATTGGGCTGTGGGTACTGAGACCCGGGACGCCCAGCACCTGCTGTGAGAGGCAAGACAGAGAAGTAAAATGTGGTCATCATGTCGCCTCGGAGTCCAGGAGATCAGAGCTCAGCCCCGGACACCCCCACTAGGCAGCTCGATGGCCTCCCAGGGCTGCTGTAAGGATTCAATCCTGACACGTGCTAACGGCAGCATGGATGGCCCTTGAAGGCATCACACGAAGTGACATAAGCCAGACACCGAAGGGCAAATAGTGTATGATTCCATTTCCATATGTACCTGCAATGCGCGAATTCATAGACACAGGAAGTAGAACAGGGGTTCCAGGAGGGAATGGGGAGTCACTGCTTAGCGGTCAGAGTTCTGTCGGCACGATGAAGAAGTTCTGGAAATAGAAAGTGGTAATGGTTGCACCACACGATGAATGGACTTCATGTCCCTGCACGACGCACCTAAACGTGGCTGAAATATTTTATGCAACCTATTTTACCACAGCTAAAAAAAAAAGAAGAAGAAAAGTAAGGTATGCGGGGTGCTTGACGCTGCTTGGCTTCTAGAAAGTGCCCACTGAATATACGTTATAGGAGCCCCTGGGTGGCTCAATCAGTTAAGTGTCCGACACTTGATTTCGGCTCAGGTCATGATCTCATGATTCGTGAGTTCAAGCCCCACATCGGGCTCTGTGCTGACAGTGTGGAGCCTACTTGGGATTCTCTCTCTCTCCCCCTCTCTCTGCCCTTCCCCCTGCGCTCTCTCTCTCTCTCTCAAAATAAACATTTAAAAAAATTTAATAATAAAAAATGATCTGGGGCACCTGGGTGGCTCAGTCAGTTAAGCCTCTGACCTCAGCTCAGGTCATGATCTCACAGTTCATGAGTTTGAGCCCCACGTCAGGCTGTGCACTGATAGCTCAGAGCCTGGAGCCTGCTTCGGATTCTGTGTCTCCCTCTCTCTCTCTGCCCGTCCCCCACTCATGCTCTGTCTCTCTCTCTCTCAAAAATAAACATTAAATTTTTAAGAAATAATAAATATACATTACAATTGTGATTATTATTATATTTATTGTATTATTAATAATATATTTCATGTTCGTATTACTATTATTCTTTTAAAATCACCGCGGTGAAGTGATATATTCATGTAGACTGTAAAATATGACCAAATATTCTTCCCATCCCTATACGCACACCTTTCTGAAGGGACTTGGCAGCTTCCATCAAGAGACGGGGTCCATTTCCCACCCCGGGAATCTGGGCTGGGCCACGTGACTGCTCTGGGCAACACATTTAGCTTCCCGTGGTTGCTCAAGGTTTATAAATTACCGCAAACTCAGTGGCTTAAAACGACACATTCTGTCCTCTTACGCATTTCTCAGACGTCACAAGTCTCAAGGTGAACCTTAAGGACAGAAGCCGAAGGGTTGGCGGGGCTGGTTCCTGCTGAAGGTCCAGGAGATCAGAGCTCAGTCCCGGACACCCCCACTAGGCAGCTCGGTGGCCGCCTAGGGAGAACCTATGTCTGCCTTTTTCAGCTTCCGGCAGCCACCTATATTCCTTGGCGTGTGGCCTCTCCCTCCCTCCTCAAAGGCTGTCGTTCGAATCTCTGCTTCCAACATCACATGACTTTCTTGTCTTCTGCAGGACCCCTCTGCTTCCTTCTTATAAAGACCCCCATGATTTAGGATAATCCTCCCCATCTCAAGGTCCTGAGCTTAATCACATCTGCAGAGTCCCTTCTGCAGATAATAAGGTAACATTTTCATAAACTCCAGGGATGCAGACTGGACATCTGAGGAGGGAGTAGGGACGTAAATTCAGTCGACAACAACTGACGAGACTTAACTAAATGTGATGCAGGGAGAAGCTTGAGAAAAGCTTGGGCCGTAGGGTTAGCCCCCCCTTGCTGGATAGCCCTTTGGCCACCAACAGTGCAAGCTCAAACTTGCCTTCTGGAAAATGAGAGACTCGTGGCTGCATTACCCCGGTCACCCCAGCCAGCGGCCAACCAGCCCGCAATGGTGGAGCCTCCCTGCCCCCGGCAGCCAATGGCCACCAGCTCCTGTGGGAGCCCAGAGAAGACCAGCAGAAGAACCTCCCAGTAGAGCTCAAATGGCCAACTCACAGGATCCTGAGTTAAATAAGCCATTCTTGGGGTGCCTGGGTGGCTCAGTCAGTTAAGCGTCCAACTCGATCTTAGCTCGGGTCTTGATCCCAGGGTCATGAGTTCAAGCCCCGCCTTGGGCTCCATGCCAGAAGTGAAGCCTACTTTAATAAATAAATAAACAAACAAATAAATACAGTCGGTTAAGCATCTGACTCTTGATTTCGGCTCAGGTCATGCCCTCACAGTTCATGAGTTCGAGTCCCACATCAGGCTCCGTGCTGACAGCACAGGGCCTGTTTGGGATTCTCTCTCTCCCTCTCTCCCTGTACTCCTCCCCGGTTCACGCTCTCTCTCAAAATAAATAAATAAAATTTTATAATAAATAAGTAAATAAGCCATTCTTGGTTTAAGCCACTGAGTTTCATACTTTATTAAACAGCAAAAGCTCACTGAATCACCAGACGACCATTGAGAAAGTGAGAGAAGGGAACATTTACCGAACACCTAACTGTGCACAAGGCACATTTCTCACGTGATCACGCTGAAGTCGCACAAATGCCTCGTGTTAGGCATTAATTGTACCCATATTACCGATGAGGAAACTGAGGCTCAGACAGGGGAAGCAATTGGCTCAAGAACACATGGCTACTAGGAGTTTGGGGAGCCAGGTGTCAACCTCAGATCTGCCCGAGCCCCAAGCCACGGGTCTTCCTTCCAAAAGCCCCACCCCTGCCAAATCAACACGTTCATCTGCACGGCCGGCTTGTTCTTCCCGCTCACCCTTCCAACAGCTGCTACCACCTGCCCAAGCACTGCCCAGCCAGCCGCCCTGCCATCCGGTGGTTATTTATGGAGACAGGAAAGCAAAGCAGTTAAGCATTCATACACTGGTACATCAGAGTCAAATTCCAGCTCTGCCTCTTCCTGGCTGTGTGACCTAGAGCAAACTAGCTCCCCTCTCTGAGCCTCAGCTCCCTTGTCAGTAACATGGGGAACCCAACAATGCCTGCTACTTTCTGCAAGTGAAACGAGGAGAGTTGTGGAAAGCACTGAGCACAGACACTAGCATGTAGTGCGTGCCCAGTAAATGCTCGCTGTTCCGATAACTGACATTATTCTTGGAAGCCGGCGCTGGAGCGGTGCTTTGGCAGACCAAGAAGATGCCAGGCTCTACCCAACCGAGCAGGACCTCCTACCAACTGGTTTCCATAGCGCTGACCATTTCAGGACCTGCCTCTTTCACCCTCCGGACAAACAAGAGACACCACAAAGCAATGAAAAGAAGAGCCAATCCTGACTCAGGACACCAGCTCCCCCCCCCCCCACCCCAAACCCACTCTGTGTGGCTTCCCTGATCGGGGCCTCAGTTTCCCCATCTCTGTCATGAGGGGACAGCCTTCTGGACGTTTCTTCTCTTCTTATCATTCTTCCTGCATCCAAGGAGCTCAGCGCTCTCTGCCCTTCAGGCAAATCTGACGTCAGAACAGGCTCCCCAACGCACACATTCAGTGCCAAGCTGGTTTTGATAATCCAAGGAACGCTGTTATTTCTTGATGTGGTCCGCCACCCCCTTCCGCAGCCCATGGTAAATTTGCATTGGGGGTTGGATTCAGAAAGAGAAAAAAAAAAAAAAAGAAAGAAAGAAAGAAAGAGGGCTGTCTTTGAAGTGAATGATATGAATTATTTCGACCTAACTTACTAATTAAGACCTCATTAGCAGCCCAAATTTGTGATAGATCAGCAGAGGACTTGGCACAATGGTTTAATTTAATGATTTCTTGCATTACTTTGTTAATCATCTTTAGTCTGATTTAATTTATGCCAATGTGACTGTCCTAATTTCTAATTAAGGCATTGATGGCAGGGACGGCCGCCATAGCATAAGAATTTCAATCAAGGCTGATACAAAAGCAGATATTCGTTTTTAAGGCCTATGAGGTGGCAATTTGCTAAGCGGACTGCTTATTGTTTGATTCCTTCCCCTCCCACCACCACCCCCCCCCCCGCCCACCCCCCAAAGGTTGGGGAGGGTCTGGTCTTTGCCTGGGGCAGATGGTTTCTCACTAATCACAGACCGTTACAATCATCGATTTTTTTTTTAAAGGCTGTGAAAAAGACCTTGGAGATTAACTAGACCAGCCTGCTCATTTCACACATGAGGCAACAGGGGCCAGAGAGGGTGAGGGGCTTGCTCAAGGTCACACAGCACTGCCAGACTCTCCTCCAAGACCACCCACTGGCAGACCCCAGGCGGCAGGTGGCAGCTTCTGAAGGAAATACAATTGCCTGGGATTTGGGTCAGTGAGTTGAAATTGGCATAATAACTCCGATAACTCCCAGTCCTTAAACACCAGGCTCCGAGCCAGAAAATTCCCTGCACCTTTTTCTCAAATCCACAAACCACCCCTCCACGTGGGTATTATAACTGCTGCCCTCTTGTTTTACAGCTGAGGAAACAGAGGCTCAGAGAGTCCGCCCAGGCTCCCAGAGCAAAGAAGTGGGATTTGAACCCAGGTTTGTCTGATCCCCACGTCTGCACACTTACCTATTACTGCTCTGGCTGCCTCTCCAGGTTACCACCTGAGGGATTCATAGAATTTGTATTCAGATGACAGCTAATGTCTTTTTAGGGTTTACCATGTGTCAGGCGCTGTGCTAAGCCTTTCACGTGAGAATCTCTCATTTGGTCCTTATAACATCCTATGAAGAAGGCATCATTCTTATGTCCAATTATACGTGGAGAAGCCAAGGAACAGAGAGGTTACGTGAACTACCCAAGGTTGCACAGCAAGATGGCAAGAGCTAAACTGTTCCCTCCTCCCTCTTCCTAACTCCAAAACTTCCTACACCTCACCTATCTCCTGAACTTGGCTGAGCTGGAATGTCTGGGCTTTGCCTACCCAGGGCACTCGAATATGCCTTGGGGCTTCTTTCATAGGGACAAAAACAGCCCCAGCCATGGGAAGAGCCAAGGATTCCCGGGTTTGCATCGTAGTTCATGCCACCAATTTGCATCTCCTGTCTCCTCCCCTGGCCTCAGTTTCCTCATCTGAAAAATGAGGGGACTGGATTGGAATCACCAGGGGTTAGCAAAAACAAGAAAAACAAAAAACCCTCATGGCTGCACCCCACCCCAGACTTGAAGAATCTGAATCTCTGGAGACAAGGTCCAGGACTCCTGATGGCAACGAGCAGGCTTGGCGATTCTGATCCAGCCTAATTTGGGGGAACCGCCACCGGACTCGATGATTCATGCTGGCCCTCCAACCCTGATGTGATGATAAATGCCCTCTTGACGTTGCTACTCAAACCATTCCTTCCCATGACCTCCTCCCCAGCACTGTAAATGGTACCCAGATGCTCAGATCAAACACTGGAAGCGTCCTTGGTTCCTCTCTACCCGTCTCTAGGTATCTAATCCATCAGGGTATCCTGTCAGCTCGACCTCTACATACATCCTGAAGCTTCGACTTCTCTCCTCCCCCCTGTCCTGCCCTTAATGACTGCACCCGCCTCCTGCCTGTGTCCCCACGGCCAGCCTGGCCCCCTGCAGTCCCCCCCAGCACCCTAGTGACCTTGGCAAAATATAAATCTGACCATCTCCCCACCCCACCCCCCACCGCCCCTCCTGAGTCTAACAACCCCGGGGTATTCATCACTCAGTGAATTAGACCCATACTCCCTTTCTTGGACTGGGAGGCCCTTCGTAAGCTGGGGATCCCCACTTGTCCATTCCCCCGCTCCTAGCTCCAGTCCCACCAACTCTCACTCCATCCTTTCAACAGGCCAAGTCCACTCTAACTTCGAGCCTTGGCACCTGCTGATCCTTCCACCTGGAGGTCACTGCCTCAGGCTGTTTGACCTGCCTATCTCCTTCTTGCCCTTGTCCCCAACTTTCCCATCTAAAGGAGCCTCACCCAGGGCATACCCCACCCCAACAGCCTGCATTATTCCCTTCAGAGCAGGGACCAGCACCCGAAATTATCTCATTTCTTCTTTCGTCCGTTGTCTCCCCCTGCGACGTGCCATAATTAGAAATACATATTTGGTCTTTGTTCCCAGCTCCTGGCACAGAGCTCCTAAAACCCTTGGAATTTTGTGAGTGATGGGAGTGTCTTTTGTTATTCATAAGCCCCTTTCAACCCTACCTGAGTGTATGCTAATGAGGTGACTTTGGGGAAGCCCTGGGGGGGAGGGGGAGGGGGTGCTGGTTGCCCGGGGGACAAATCACGTGATTAGAAGGTTGGCACTTTTGGTCCCACCCCCAACCTCTGAGGAGGGGAGAAGGGCTGGAGGTGGAGTTCAATCACCAATGGTCAATGATTTAATCAATTGTGCCTAAGTAGCGAAGCTTTCCATGAAAAACTCTCAAGAGTGGGGTTCTGAGAGCTTCCAGGTCGCTGAACAGGTCACCAGCAAATAGGTGCTAGGAGGGTGGTGAGCCCAGAGAAGGCATGGGGTCTCTGCCTCCCTCTTCCCATGCCTGGCCCCATGATTCTCCTCCACTTAGCTGTTCGTGAGTTGTATCCTTTATAACAAACAGATAATATAAGTAAAGTGCTTTCCTGCATTCTGCGTTCTCTAGAAAATTATCAAACGTGAGGAAGGGGGCTCATGGGAAGCCCAGACGTACAGCTGGTCAATCAGAAACGCGGGGGACTTAGGATGGGTGTCTGGACCCGGGGCCAGTCTTGTGGCACTGAGCCCTTCACCAGTGGAGTCTGCCCTAGCCCCACATAGTTCATACTAGAGCTGAATGATAGGACTCCCAGTTGGTGTCCAGACAGAAAACTGGTTGGAGTAGGAAAAAACCCACACATGGGGGGGTCAGAGGTGCTGCGAGTGATAGGAAAAAAAACAACAACGCTGTTTTTTCCTTTGGTCGGTATGTGCTGCGGAGGCAGAGAAAGAGGCTTTTCTTTTTCATTTTACCCCCACTAGAATGTCACCTCCACGGAAGCAGGGTCCCACCTTTCTGGTGCACCACAGTGCCCCCACGGAGCAGCACACGACACAGGGTGTGCACCCAGAAGTACTCAACAGATGAACAAATGAAGAGAGGGTCACATGAATGACATCATGCTCCCGGAAATACAGTGATCCAAACTCCAGTCCTTGGGAATGTCCTAGAAGCAAAACCCTTCAGGAAGGATATCCTGGGGACCTTTCGTGCACAGCACAGCCTCAGACCACAATGAGAACCGACCCCGACCCAGACTCCCCTGTGCCCTTGAGCGCAATCCTGGAGAATTAAAAAGTTTCAAAGAAAGTGCATCTGCTAATGTGCAACATTTATGTTAGTCAATATAGATTTATTTAATGCAATAAATGACATAATTGGACTTTTATTTCCATAATATATTTTTCCAAGATAACTAATATTTTGAGGACCCGTGGCCTACTGATGTCTCCTGAACGAACATATTTCCTGTATTATTACTCTTGTATAAAACTGACATTTAAACAGTTTAATAAATGAGCTGATGTTTGACTTGTATCAGTTTCAATACATTCCGGGATATTAATAAAATATATTTCATAAGCCAGCTCAATAGACCATGCCGTAAAAATTCAATGATTTATTAGCGATACACTTGCTATTAGTTGGGACAGATACTCAAAATGCCATTAGGGTTAAAATAATAATCAATCAAACTAATTAGACCCTATTTTTCATATGCAAATATAATTAAGCATACATTTCTCCGTAACTTTAAAGAGAATTATGGAAGCTCAGTCTTGTATGAAGAGCCCCTCACTTGAGTTAATGAAATGACAGTGTCTCAAGTTGGATATGCAAACAAAATTGATGAACCATTCTAGGCTTTGAGGATCAGAGGGAGCTGGGATGGGAGGGAAAGGGCTAGGGAAGAACCACCCTGCATACCTCAGTCTTTTCTTCCCATCGCTGATGATCAGGGGAAAGTTTCAAGACTCAGTGAAGGCAAGGATGATAGATCCAATATGGCGCCATGGGCAAGAACATAGACTCTGAGCCCACATTGCTGTGTTCAAATTTTCACTTCACCAAAGGAGTGGACGGACGTTGGGCAAGTTAACCTCCCTCTGTGCCTCAGTTTCTCCCTCTGTACAATGGGAGTGATGACAAAAGTAGCAGTGTAGACCTTGGGGTTTGCTGGAGGGAGTCAGTGTGCACCTAGCCCATAGCAAGCGCTCAATAAACATAAGCTGTTTTCAACTGGGAAGCAATTCATTTGCCCCCCCAGCTTCCTCTGCAAGACCTCTCAGCCACTCGCTGGCTGGGTGACCCTGGGAAAATCTACTGCCCTCTCTCTGAACATTCAGAGAGTTGTTCTAGATGATTCAGAAGGTCAGCGCTAACAGTTGAGAAGGTTGAAGAATGATCATCCTTAACCATTCTTTCTGCCTCTGGGTCCAATGCACAAAACCTAGTTGCGTCCTAGGAAAGGAGTCAAAATGGTGGAAGAAACCAGAACTAAGCCAGGGCAGAAAGCCATGGCATCCAGGACTGGTATCTTCAAAGAAACCCATATTGGGGAGCAAGACAGAAATCTAGACTGGCCAGATGCTTGGTGTATTCATTAAGGCCAGGGTCTACAAATACTTTCTATAAAGGTCCAGATAGTAAATAGTTTAGACTTTATAGACCATACAGTCTCTACCCCAACTACTCAACTCTGCTGCTACAGCATGAAAGCAGCCAGAGACTGTGTTTCAACAAAACTTAATTTGCAGACATGATGTAACAAACAAACCCAAAAGCGTGCAATGGCTCAACGATGGCGGCTGTCTATTTCTAGCTCTTGCAAAGTCCAGGGAAGACAGTTGCGGTCGGGCAACTCTCCAGGGTGACTTCCCTCCAAGAGATAGCAGAGACCCAGGTACTTGCTGTATCGTGGCTCCCTCCACCCTCAGCGCGGGATGTCTAGCTCCCTGAGTTCCATCAGTGGGAAAGGAAAGAGCATGAAGGGTCACGCCTGGGAGGGTCCGGCTGTGAAGTACATCGCTCCGCTCACATTTGACGGATGCTTGGTCTTATGGTCGTGCCAACTGTGAGGGAGGCTGGGGGAAGGGTCTGAGCTGTGTGACCTGGAGGAGGAGCAAACAGATTTGGGGAGCAGCTAACAACGTCTTCCACAGAAGGGAGAAGCTCCACTTGTCAGGATGTGTAGCGAGATTCGGTCACCTTCCCCATTCTGTCTTTTCATGTAAGGTTGGCCATCTTGACAAAGAGTGTAATTATGCTCTTGGAGGTACTTCCCCCAAGACTTCCAGGGTCACCTGCCCATCCCCTGTCCTCCACATTCGCTCCCCATCTTTATCCCTAACAACCTTCCCCGCTTCATCTGTCTCTCCTCCTAGGCAGGCTCTTTCATTCCTGAGGACAGGGTCAAGTCTGTGGCTCACCCCTGCATCTGTCTTCACCTTGGCCACAGGGGAGATGCTTGATAAAAATTAATTAATCCCCGAATAGATGAATCTAGGCTGAGTTATAATGATCGAGCACGTAAAGGTGGGTTTAAATAACAGAACCAAAAATAATTAAAAGGAGCAAAGAAATGGATGTGGCATATCCCTGGGAGAAAGCCCAAGAAAGTCAGAAAGAGTCCAGGCAAAAAGAAAATCTGGAAATTTCAAGAGAGCCCAGAGCCAAATGTAGCCCCCAGCTGTGGCCACTCAGCCCTAAAGAATATGAAAAAAGGTGTGTGCGTGTGCACCTGCACATGTGTGTACGTGTGTGTGTGTGTGTGTGTGTGTGTGTGTGTGTGTGTGTTGGGTTATGCTGATCTCTTTGTCTGAGACAAGAGCTCATGAGTCAGGCTCTAACTTGGTCTGGCTTTCCAGCCCTTCCTTTCCTCTTCAGGTTAGAACACGCAGGGGGCCCTGGAGAGGAGAAAGGTAATTATGCCCAATGGGTAGAGAGCAAACTCAGCATTTTTAGCAAAAAGGCTGTGGGCCCGCCAAGGGACATCTGTGGCCAGAAGCCTGGCTTCAGCCACAAAACGTATTTGCAGTCTTAGTAAGAAAGAGGGATGAAGTGGCTGGGGCCTTCTGCAGCACCAGCCTTTTTTAAAAAATCATTTCAAAATTAAATTAAATGCTATTAAATTAGCAAAAATGCCAGGGGAGAACTGGGGAGCAGGTCGCTCAGATAAATGGCCCAGGCTGGGCACCTTAAAATCACAGAGATGTCAGATGCCGGGGCCAGAATCCGGATGACCCAGGGAGTTTTCCCAAAAGCACAGAGCAGGGCACAGCTCTCACCAAGAACGGGGCTCCACAGGTCTGCAGCCCGGCTTTGTCTCTTAGGAAAGCCCCGGGAGGTGATTCTGACACCACACACACACACACACACACACCCCAGTTACAAAGCAGGGATGGACAGCAGCACCTTCATTTTGCAGAGAAGGGAGGGCAGTGACTTGCCAGGTTCTCCCAGCAAGTTACAGGAGACCACAGAGGGGAACCAGAGGCTTCTCAGTCCCAGGACGCTGTCCTTTCCCAAGAAAGGAGATTCGGGAGGATTCCAAGGAAGGAGAAGGGAGGTCTCGGGCAGGAGCAGCTTTCCCTTCCTCTGACTCCCGCTGATGCATTCAGAGGGTGTTCCGGGGGCTATGGGCCCAGCATGCAGGACCCAGTGGTGGCCAAGTCCCAGCCTGTAACATACGAGATGATTTCAGCTACTGATAAATGCTGCGATGGCAAGGAGCAGGTGAAGAGACACTGACAAGAGGGCACTCACTTTAGCAAAGGCAGTCCTGTGGCTGCTTTGAGGCGGTGACATTTGACCCCAGATGTGAACAATGAATAAGGAAATCCAAGGATGAGGAACAAGGGGTACCACGGGAATGTCTAGTGGGAAGGGGCAGGTCAGTAACCTTGGAGTAGGGGGTCCCCCGGGAGGCGTCCCTGCAGAAAGCAATCTCTGAGCTAAGAACAAAAGGACAGGGCAGAGTCCATCAGGGAAAGATGGGATGGGGGGAGGTTCCATTCATTCATTCAACATTGTAGCAAATCCCTAAAGGGAACCAGGAATTGCAGTAAAGCTGGGTTTCTCCATCTCACCACTATGGACATTTGGGGCCAGACCATTCTTTTTTTTTTTTTTTCTTAAGTGTATGTATTTATTTTGAGAGAGACAGAGACAGCTTGAGTAGGGGAGGGGCAGAGAGAGAGGGAGAAGGAGAGAATCCCAAGCAGGCTTCCCGCTGCCAGCGCAGAATCCGACTCAGGGCTTGAACCCACGAAGCCGTGAGGTCACGACCTGAGCGGACACCAAGAGGCGGACGCTTAACCGACGGAGCCACCCAGGCGCCCCAGGGGCCGGGCCGTTCTTTGTGGTGGGGGCCGTCCTGTGCCTTGTAGGATTCAGTTGGGGCCATCCCACACCTCAGGGACCAGATGCCAGTGGCACTTGCCAATTTCATCAACCAAAACTGCCTCCAGACATGGCCATATGTTCGCTGCCCCCAGCAGTGGTTAGAGCCACTGTACTGGGGGCGCCTGGGTGGCTCAATCGGTTAAGCGTCCGACTTCAGCTCAGGTCAGGATCTCGCCATTCATGAGTTCGAGCCCCGCGTTGGGCTCTGTGCTGACAGCTCGGGGCCTGGATGGATCCTCCTTCAGATTCTGTGTCTCCTTCTCTCTCTGCCCCTCCCTCCCTCCCTCTCTCTCAAAAATAAATAAACATTAAAAAAAATTTTTAAAGAACCACTGTACTGAAGTGTAATGAGAAAGAGAATAGTAATATAATATAATACAATATAATATAATAAATATAATTCTTCAGAGGAGGTGGAGCTTTGGGAGGAACATACCTAATTCAGACCCTAAAATACTCCCGGCTCAGGAGTCTGTGTGGTGCATTTCTGCAAACCCAAGCATCTCAACTTGGGCAGAATCATCTGTGGATATTTAACACCTGAATGGGGAGACCGGGTGGAGAAGTCTGGGATGCAGGGTTGTGGGGGGAGCTAAGGGAGGGGCACGTGGAAGGTGATCCTGTCTCCTCCCACCCGGGTTGAAAACCACCTCTCCCAGCTGGGTCCCAGTGGGTCTGCCCACCCGGTTCAGGAAAGGGTTAACCAGAGATGTTTATTTATGAACTTGGCCTATTACTGTAGCATAATTTGAATACAGTGCCTATGAGGTTTTTTATTGCCGGCTATAATTTCATTTTTAAAGCTTCCCCTATGCCATACTTTAAAAATGATATCTCAAACAAGAAATAAATTCTGTTTTGCAGCTGTGTTAACTATATTTACCCATGGGACACACTATTTTGTCCTTGACACAAATCCCCGGGGATTTCACTGAGAATTGCTTTGGCAGCTCTTTCGCTCTCTCCCCACGCAGGGAGAGCATTGCTGCTATTCTCTGGGACACCCCACAGAGCCTCAACTGCAGCCCCAAGAGGTCTGAGTCTCCCGGGGGCAGAGAAGTTGCTGAGAAGCTTCCAGCCTGAGAGGGGCCTCAGCCCCTCCGCAGCAGGCCGCGCGGTCGCGGTGACACCCGGGGCCCTTCCAAGCCTTTGGACTATAAAATTAGGGCATTGGGCAGAACAGTCACCACTACGAGCCGACCCCCTCCTCACCCCTCCTTGGCAACAGCCGGAACCCTGCAGAATCTCTCCCCCTTCCTCCCCTGCTCTCCTGGAGTCTGCGATGGCGTTTACATAATTTCCGCGTCTGTAGAAGGATGGCGCAGGATCCTAAGTCTCTGGCTTCCATAATTTTCAAGCTTTTTTTCATTTTTTCCTCAAAATGAAAAAAAAAAAAATATGGCAGGGCCCAACTGACAGTCACAATAGCTTACATTTATTGAGCGCTTACTCTTCCCCAGGTACCCTGCTAAGACCGGATGGAAGCGCGGATGTCAAGTGATATTGACAGCAGCCTTGGTGTGTGCGTGACACGCCCCCATTTCGCCGACGAGGAGACTGAGGCTCGGAAAGTCCGAGGGAGTGTCCACCCCGGTGAGCCCAGAGGGGTCAGGAGAAGAGGCATCGAGAGCTACTCTCCCCCGCCCCACACCGCAAGGGGGCGCGCTCACATTGGCCCGTGAGATGAGCTCCTGCTTCCCGGTAAGTCCAGAAGCAATGTTGTCGTCGAAGAGGGAAAGGTGTGGGTGGGCACAGGGCAGCCTGCTGGGTGCGACACCCCAGGGCAGATGAGGAGCCGGGGGTGCAGGGAGCAGGAGAAGAAAGGGAGGCCAGAGGCTGTCAGACAGATCCTCACACAGCAGCAATCCTTCTGAGCACCTCCGCGTTGCAAAAACACAAAAACTCCAGGTTTGATGCTGGGCAGCCCAGAGCTCAAGTACTGACTCTTGGTTCTCGGTTGTTGGTTCTACAAAACCATTTCCGGCTCTGTGACCCAGGCAAGAGGCACCACTTCCCTGCAACCCTGCTTCCCCATCCTTAAAATGGGGACATTGCCACCTTCATTCACACTACCTATGATTTATTATCGTTTACTGAACACCTAGTGCTTTGATGGACATAGAGTCTGGCTCTGGAAAGACCAAGAGAGGAAGAGAGAAAGAGAAAGAAACCAGGGCAGCAGAGGAAACATCAGGTGAGAGGTGTGCTGGCAAGAAATTAAAAAGACCTGTGTTCCAGGGGCGCCTGGGTGGCCCAGCTGGCTATGCGTCCAACTCTTGGTTCCGGCTCAGGTCATGATCTCCCAGTTTCACGGGTTCAAGCCCCGCATTGGGCTCTGCGCTGAGAGTGTGGAGCCTGCTTGGGATTCTCTCGCTCTCTGCCCCTCCCCCACATACACTGTCTCTGTGTCTCTCAAAATAAATAAATAAACTTAAAAAAAAAAAAAAAAGACTTGTGTTCCAATCTGTAACTTGTCATTTGCTTGTTAGTTACGAGAGCCTGGAAGACTTAGAATCTGGAGAAGAACACGGTCTTTGAAATGTTCAGACCTTAGCTCCAGCATTTGTGGCTTCCTGTCTCGAATCTCAGTCTCCCTTTGGGGAAAATGGAAATAATCACGCCTGTCTCACAGGAAGGTTAGACGAAAGGGTAGGCAATAATCTCGCACTCCATTGCCAAGAGCATGACACCCAGGGGCCAGTGCTGGCCCCGACAGGAGGAGAGAGCCATGCAGACAGAGAACCATCCTCAGTCTTCCCAGACATCTGTGGGAGTAAATGATCGCTGTTTTAGGCCACCAGGTTTGGGGCTGTTTTGTTACGCAGCATCGCTGAGTCCATAGCTAACTAATACAGTAGAATTCAACCCCTAAAAGTAATGTCTATAAAGTCATAGAAATGGCTACTATTTTTTTTAATATTTACTTATTTGGGGGGAGAGTACAGGTGGGGGGGGGAAGCAGAGAGAGGGGGACAGAGGATCCAAAGTGGGCTCTGTGCTGACAGGCTGACAGCAGTGAACGCGATGTGGGGCTCGAACTCGTGGACTGCAAGGTCATGACCTGAGCCGAAGTTGGACGCTCAACCGACTGAGCCAGGTGCCCCTGGCTACTATTTTTTGAGCACAACTGTGTGCCAGGCACTGTCTTAAACACCTTGCATGTTTGGGGCGCCTGGGTGGCTCAGTCAGTTGAGCGTCCGACTTCGGCTCAGGTCACGATCTCGCGGTCCCTGAGTTCGAGCCCCGCGTCAGGCTCTGTGCTGACAGCTCAGAGCCTGGAGCCTGCTTCCGATTCTGTGTCTCCCTCTCTCTCTGACCCTCCCCTGTTCATGCTCTGTCTCTCTCTGTCTCAAAAATAAATAAACGTTAAAAAAAATTTAAAAAAAAAAAAAAACACCTTGCATGTTTTACCTTATTGGATTTCCATTAACAACCACAGGAGGGAGGCATATCATTACCACCATTTTCCCAAGGAGCTAAGGCTCAGAGAGGTGGGATCACTTGCCCAAGGGCACACAGCCGGGAAAAAGTCAAATTTTGGACCCCCCCCCCACCTTGAACTACTGAGCCACGAGAATCTCCAGGCTGTCAGGGTTTGAGCCTGGTGCCCAGCACTGAGTTAGGGAGACATGAAGGGATGGTCTCTGTGCTTCAGAAAGGCACCAGGGGCAGACCAGCTGGGTCTGGCCAACCAGGACCCTGAATGCAGGCAGACCCTTGCCTGCTCCGTGCCCCTACCAGAGCCTCCCCCCTCCAACAGCAGCCATTCAAGCTGAACACCTCCCTTGCAGCCCTCTGGCGTCAACCCTATAAATATTAAACCAGCGGTAATTAGGGGAAATCAGCCCATCACCGCGCTCGGGAGCCCTGCCACGTCTCCCCACCAGGCCCAGGCTGCCTTTGACTAGGGAGCTTTGTTTCTTTTAATTTGGGGACCTCATACAAGGCATGTGTCAGGCACCGGGACATCAAGCTCATCCCCTGTGAACCAAGGCCCCGCTGGCGGAGCCCCACCCCCTCGGGGCCTTGCGGGTTCTGCCAACAAGCAGCAGAGAGGCTCTGCACAGAAGGGGGGGGGGTACCGCAGGGCTCCTGTCAAGGCCCAAGACCCCTCGGGGGATCCACATCGTTTTTGTGGATCGTGTGGCGTCAGGCACTGGTGTCACGGCTTTGCGGGACTGATGGCGCATGATGCATGGCGACAGGTGTCACATCAGAAAACACAGCTCCCCGCGCGCTCAGGTGGGACCACAGGCCCCAGGGGCTCTGAGAAAACCAAAGATAGGGAAAGTCCAGCCAAGAGGGCTGGGAGCACAAGAAAACACCAAGGCCACCCATCCCCCTCTCTTGGGAAGCCAGCCGCCAAACTTCCCACCAGGCCTCATGGAATCGGGGGTAAGTGAGAGGTCGTCGGGACGGTGGCCCAACCCACACATATTCGTGAAGGATCACGGCTTCCGTGGGCCGCGTGGCTCTCCACCCAACACACAGCAACAATCCCCCTCCATGGGCCTCACATCTCGCATAACTGATCCTGCCCAATCCTGGCAACATCTTTCCTCAGAAGATGGTAACATTGGCCCCTTATACAGATGGGGAAAGTGAGGCACACGAGGCCGTAAGGCATAGCAGCCGCAGGCATCAGCTCTGGAATCACAGAGAACTGGATCTCAGTCCTGACTCTGACCATCCCTAGCTGTGTGACCTCAGGAAACTTACCTGACCTCTCTGAGCCTCAGATTCCTCGTCTGTAAAAAAAGGTATTAAAAAAAAAAAAAACACCTACCCCTTGAGGGTTTTTTTTTTAAAGTTTATTTATTTTTGAGACAGAGAGAGACAGAGCATGAATGGGGGAGGGTCAGAGAGAGAGAGGGAGACACAGAATCAGAAACAAGCTCCGGGCTCTGAGCCTTCAGCACAGAGCCCAACGCAGGGCTCGAACTCACGGACTGCGAGATCATGACCTGAGCCGAAGTCGGCCGCTTAACCGACAGAGCCACCCAGGCGCCCCGGTTGAGGGTTTAATGGGATCAGACATGTGGAGTGTGTGAGGCAGAAACTGATACATGGCAAGCACAGAGCAACTGTTGTAATTATTTTTACCAAAAACCACACGACTCAGAAGGGTTGGGGGGGTGAAATTCAAAGCCAGGTCAGTTTCATTTGGAACCTGTGACATGTCCCCTGCCTCTTCACACCCACCCTGCACCCCGGCGGGCCCCCAACTAGTCCCCAACACAGTTTCTCTTTCCCAACATGGCCACTCACCACCCAGCCTACCAGCACCATGGGACAATCACAGCCTCCGTATTCGCAGACGAGGGTACTATTGGCCAGGTTTCTACACAGGCACCCAACAGGGCAGATGGACTCACTCCCATTTTGCAGCTGGGGGGACTGAGACCCAGGAAGGTAAGGTAAAGGCACAGTCCCACAGCCCATGACTACAACCCAGGTCTCTGGTTTTTAAAAAATTTCCTTCAGCCTCTTGACCAGCTTAGAGTTCACACAGCAATTGGACGTGTTAACTTGATCCGTTACATCCTCCCAGCAATAACACGAAGACAGGTGTGAGGCCCATTTCCTGCATGGGGAAACTGAGGCTCCGGCTGGACACCTGCCCCACCCAGGATCTCAGAGCCGGTCAGAAGCAGGATGGAGACTGGAATCTGGCATTCCCATCCCCCAGCCTCCCCTCACCCTCCGGGCGGGAGGCAGCCCCTGCCAGGGTGCGGTGTGACGGGGCGCCTGCGTGGCCCCCATCAAAGCAGCCCGACCCCAAATGACACTGTCCTGAAAACAAAGCGCCTGCTGCACCCAGCCCGTGGCCCTGCAGGTGCGCGCCCACGGTGGCGGCCCAGACAGACCCACCTTGTCCGCGTCCGCGTCCCCGCGGAGGAAGGAAAGCAAACCTCAGACCCGACAGAGCCCCCACGAGTGGCAGATATTAATTGGTGCAATTAGGCAGGCCTTTCCCAAGGCCGTAGAAGCTGCAGCATCAATAATTAGACTCAGATTGGAATTCCTTGGGCTCTGCGTGTAAACAGGACACTCTTTCTGCAGTTGCGGTAAATGATTTGTTCAAGGGGGGGAAACATTTACTGTAATGTGAAAGGAGCAATTGACTGTATTAGTAGTGGATGGAAGTCTGCCTTCTGCCCAGGCTCAAGGAAAGAAGCTTTCGGACACAGCGTCCCCCCGTCATTGGGGTGGCCTGGTTTTGGAGTCTGAAAAACCCCGACCTGGCCTCTGGTCGTAACTCTCCTACTTATGTGCTGTGTGACCTTAGACAAGCAACACAAGGTCTCTGAGCCCTCCTTTCCTCATCGGAAAGGTAGGGATGATACCAGCACACGCCCATAAGGCAGAGAAGGAGATCAGACGAGCCAAGCATCCAGAAAGCGCTCAATAAAAATGAGCTGCTGTCATCATTGTTATTAGTAATGATACTAAGTATCGTCACCTTTGAAGCATCCCTGGGGGCCAGAGGAGCTCACAGTCCACTACCCGTCTGCCAAAGGAATACACCAAAACAAAACAGACGAAAAACTATACCCCACCCAGCAACAGTTGATGAAGCGTCGACTGTTCACAGGGCTGAATCCGACAACCCTGCTCTCAGGATGCTGAGATAACGGCCAAAACCTCACCTCGGACAGCACTTCGCAGTTTACATAGCATGCCTACCTCCTTCGTCCCCAGATCTCAGGTAACACTGGAAAGGCGATGCGATCAATGCCCACTCTGTTGATGAGAAATCTGAGCTGGGACGTCACTTGCCCAGGAGCACACGGCCAGGAAGAGACAGAACTAGGGTTTGAACTCAGATCCAGCTGCCCCGTTAGCCATCACAACCCCTCGGCAAATTGCCTCCAGGGAAGGAGGTCGTGGACACCAATCAGGATAATCCATCACCTGGAAAGGAGTCTGCTGTGGGGCCTCACGACCGGGCACAGGGTTGGCTGACCCCGTCCTGAGGCCCCTCCAAATGCAGAGATGACCTTGCCCCTCCATCCTCCTCCTTCTTGCCACGACCCCCACGGCAGTTCTCCCCCAGGACTGTCATATGCCTCATGGGTGCCCACTCTGCGTGCTCTTGCTTGGGGGCCTCATCCCTTCTGGGGCACCCATCTCTGATCCCGGGAGCAACCCTCTGAGACAGAGCACTGAGTTGGAGGTCAGGCAGCTGGGTTTTGGTCCTTCATCCGTCTCGGACCAGCTGGGTGGCTTGGCCCAAGTCATGGCACATAGCCTCAGTTGCCGTATCTGTCAAATGGGGATGAAGACGGGGCTATCGAGGGTGAAAACGGGAGCTCCACCGGGGCAGGGAGCCGACTTGTGTCCATCACTGCATTCCTGGCACATAGGAGACCCTCCTATGGACACTCAAGTATGGAACAAAGGAAAGACGGAAGGGGGGAGGGAGGGGCAGGAAGAGAAGACGGAGGAGGGACAGAGGGAGGTGGGGAGCGAATCTTTTCCATCCTTCAAACCCGACTCTATCCACTCATATGTGGAACTTGAGAAACTTAACAGAAGACCATGGGGGAAGGGAAGGGGAAAAAATAGTTACAGACAGAGAGGGAGGGAGGCAAACCATAGGAGACTCTTGAATGCAGAGAACAAACTGAGGGTTGATGGGGGGGTGGGGGAGAGGGGAAAGTGGGTGCTGGGCATTGAGGGGGGCATCTGATCACGGGAATCTACCCCCAAAACCAACACACTGTATGTTAGCCAACTTGACAATAAATTATATTTAAAAAAAAAAAAACCGACTCTATAGCCAGCATCTGTGAAGTTCCCAGGGTCTTTCCAAAGTAGCGGGGGGAGGAGGCGTGAAATAATGTTTAAATCTGAGCCTGTGGCCTCCTTATCAATAGCACCCAGGTTCCCAGTGGACAGGCTGCTTCCCTCGGGGCCTCGTCCTCCTCATCTGTGGGCAGGGATGGGAGTCACAGTCCTGCCTTGCCGTGGGCATGGTAAACCGAGGCTAGCTGGTCTCTAAAAGCACTCCGCGCCTGACCAATAAGCATGTGCTACTTGTTACGTTACCACCCTCCCCACCAGCTTGCTCACCTCGTACAGGTTAAAATCACGGGCTCTGAACCCCTGCTCTTTCCATACTAGCCGCAGGGACCTTTCTCCCCCTCCGTGGGGCCTCAGTGTCTGCATCTGTAAAATGGGCCCGAAGGTAGTTCCAACCTCCCAGGGTGGTGGTGTGGTCTGGAGTGAATTAATGCAGATACTCTGCACTGGGTGAGGCCAAGCCTGGATTTTCGTTCCTGCTCCTCCCTCCCACAGACGTTCAAGGTGCCCCTACTCGGCACCAGGCCCTCTGCTAAGCGCTGGGGATACAGCAACGAGTAGAATCACCCGGGCCCTGCCTTCCTGGAACTGATACCCCGTCACTCTTTCCTGGACGTTTCTCTCCCCCAGGGAGCTCCAGGGGAGGAAAGAGGAAGGTTTCCTCCAGATTTTAAAGTCCAGAATTGGGGGGGACGCCTGGGGGAAAACTGGTCAAAAGGTCAACTTGTGCCTCAAGGCAACAGGCAAGAGGCGATGAGCTTCCCATCACGGAGATGTGCCTCATCACAGAGATGTGCGTGCAGAGGGAGGTGTGGGCAGCCCCCCGGCCAGGATTCCGACGCTGGGAGAGAAAGGGCTAGGTGGCTGTGGGGTCCCCTGCAGTCAGAGGAGTGTGAAGTGGGGTCAGGATGCTGTGAACAGTCCCTCGGCCCTCCTGCCCCAGCTGGGCTCTGGGGAGACAGGGAGGTAGTGAAGCCAGTACCCCACCTTGGTCCCCCGCCACTGTCCGGGCACATGGCCCTGTTCACCTGTGGGTCTGCAGACTGCAGTGGGGGGGGGGGGGCGGTGGATTCAGACCAGGGCCCTCAGGCCCAGAACCCAGGCTATTCCCAGGCCCAGGCCGCCTCCCAGGGAGACAGCACAGGAGCCCTGTGTGCTGGGAGAGCCAGCTGTGGGCCCGGGAGGAGGGAGGAGGGAGGGGAGGAAGGTGAGATGGGGGAAGGAAAGGGGAGGAGAAGGGGGAGGAAGGGGGAAGGGGAAAAGAAGGAGAAGGAGGAGGGAGGGGAGGATAGGAAAAGAAGGAGGAAGCAGGAGGGGAGGAGGGAGGAGAGAGGAGGGAGGAGGGAGGGGGTGAGAGGCAGCAGGGAGGATATTTTAGTGCCCCATGAAAACCTGAATAAATAGTGTCTAACCTTTCCTGCTCCCACCGCCTTATCTCAATATCCCATTTAATAGCGCTTTGAGGCCCCACTAAAAGAATACGAGGGCTGTTATATCTGCTCTAAGTCACTGTTACTACGGGCCTGGCTGTCGGCTGCGGCAACACCCGCCCTCGGGGATCCCGGCTTCCCTGTGGGTCCTGTTCTTCTAGAGAGGCCTGGTGCCCCTCGCCCGAGACCCACCAAGGCATGGAGACGATGCCAGGCAGTGGGGCCCCGCCAGTGACACCCGCTTTATCGCCCCAGGTCTGCTGTAACCGAGTCCCACAGCCGGGTAGCTTCCATCGGAGAAACGTATCGTCCGCGGTCCTGGAGGGCAGAAGTCCCGATGCGTGTGTGTGTGTGTGCGCGCGCGCGAGCGCGCGCAGCGCGCGCGCACATGCGTGGTATGCGTCTGAGCCGTGTGCATGCGGCTGCGTCCCTGGAGTTATACGTCTGCGTGCGCTTTTGTGTGCCCGTGTATACATCGGCCTGTCTGAGCGGAGAAGCGCCCGTGACTGGGTCTACCCGGGGCCTGAGGCACGCGTGTGGCTGCATCCCTGTGCTTCTGTGAGCCCCGCGGGGAGCACGCGTGGCCACCGCGTGCAAGGTCCAGCGCTGGGGTAAATGAGGCCTTTTCCGCCCCCGGCTGCACCCAGGGCCTGCAGGCGGCTGCGCTAATAAGACTGCTTTCCCCGAGGCGGTGGCTGCCCGGAGCAGGTCGGGGACTCGGAGCCTTGGGGCTGGGCTCCCAGGCCCTTCGCCGAGGCTGCTTCGTCAGCAGGACGGTGGCCCGCCATGACCCGGTGCCCTCCGGCAGCCCAGGGCCGGCACAGCCCCAGAGTGACCCCTGGGGACACCTGCCTCTCTCCAGGCTCCCCCCCCAGTCGTCCCTGGGAGACTTCCCCCGCAGTCCTGAGGGGCCCTGAGAGGGACCAGGGCCCCCTCGCCTATACCAGACCCCTCTCATCCAGGCTCTGACCAGCCTTGAACACGGCCTGTCGAGGCCTCAGTCTCCCCATCTGGAAAATGGAGCAAGAAGCGGACCTGAGGCCAAGGCTAGATGGGCCACCTCCCTCAAAGCTCAGGGTAAGGCAGGTGGGTGTGGATGCGACAGGGAGGAGAGGATCTCATCTCTCAGTGAGGTCTTAAGGGTGAACTGAAAATGCCCCATAGATGCTCATTACAGCCCCGAGCCAGGCTAACGATCATCCTCATAACAGCCGTGATGATGGCCGCTTCCGTCTACGACTCTCACGAAGGGCTAGGAAGGTGCCGTGGTGGCTGCTATTATTACCATTGTTGTCTGTCTGCCACCTTACCCGGGACCCACAGCTGCCCCACCACCCATCTCCCTACTCCAGGGAGCTGCCTGCCGGGAGCCCTGCTCCCGACCCCCTCACCAGGGCTTAATTAGGTCTCTTAGAAGGCAGAGCCGGCTCAGGGCCCGCGGGGAGCTTGGGGCAGAGGAAGCTGTAAGGAAGG
Source organism: Panthera pardus (assembly GCF_024362965.1). Classification (NCBI taxonomy): domain Eukaryota; kingdom Metazoa; phylum Chordata; class Mammalia; order Carnivora; family Felidae; genus Panthera; species Panthera pardus. The sequence continues at coordinate 19,788,056 of NW_026526710.1, forward strand.
GAGGGGGTGGCCACAGACGGAGACCTGGGCCGCGCTGGGGGTCTCCTCCCTCACTATCCACCGCCGGGGCCTCTCCGCAGCAAAGGCTGGGCCGGGGCGAGGCTGATACACGTACCCTGCTCTGCAAGCTCATTCTTTAGCCCCGAGCAAAAGCGCCACCAAGCTTCATCAATCCGAACAGTGCTGCGATTAATTCCTCAGCGTCAGGCACGCCTGCGCCCCATCTGGGCTCTGCCCATTCCCAGTTTTGTGACCTTGAGCTACTGACTTTCCCTGTCTGAGACTCTGGTGCCTGGCCTTGAAAATAAGGACGATAGGGGTGCCGGAGTGGCTCGGTCGGGTAAGCGTCCGACTTCGGCTTGGGTCACGATCTCGAAGTTTGTGGGTTCGAGCCCCGCGTCGGGCTCTGTGCCGACAGCTCGGAGCCTGGAGCCTGCTTCGGATTCTGTGCCTCCCTCTCTCTCTCTGCCCCTCCCCCACTCGTGCTCTGTCTCTCTGTGTCTCTCAAAAACGAATAAAAACGTTAAAAAAATATTAGAAAATAAGGGTGATAATCGTGCCCGTCCGGTCCCAGGTGGCTGCAAGGACTGAGTAGTAAAATAGAAGCAAAGGGCTTAACGCAGTGCCTGGCCCCCCGTTAATTCGCCTTTTGTGTCTGCTACACCATCATCATCATCATCAGTCAGGATGAGACAGGTGATGCTGTGATGACAAGTAACCCCCAAATCTTCACAAGTCCATCTCATGCTGGCACCAGTGGTCACGCTGACACGAGGCTGGGGGCTCTCACTACCGTCAGTCGGGGACTCGGGTTGATGGGGCTAAGTCCCCATCTTAAATGCTACCTGTGGCCGCACTAGGGAGAAGAGAAATCCTGAGAGTTTCCAATCAGCCGCTCGGTGCCCCAGCCTAGAAAGGAACGTGCCCTCGATTCTTGGGCCAGAACTCATCACATGGCCCTGTCACCCACAAGGGACCCAGAACAATAAATTGTAAGACAATATGATGGAGCGAGCGGGTGGCTCAGTCGGTTGAGCGCCCAACTCTTGATTTCTCTGGCTCAGGTCATGATCCTGGAGTCGTGGGATTGAGCCCCGTGTCAGGCTTTGCACTGAGCATGGAGCTTGCTTGGGATTCTCTCTCTCTCTCTCTCTCTCTCTCCCTCTGCCTTTCTCCCCCACTCACTCTCTCTCTCAAAAAAAAAAAAAAGTAAGACAATATGTAATAACAAGGGTCATTTAGAATCCTAAAACCTCACACATAGAAAGACGGTTGGGATCATCCAGTGTTTCAGACTGGGAGTGCAGGACCCAGAGAAGGAAAGAGACTTATCCAAGCTCACACAGCAAACTGACTTCAGAACTGGGGACTCCAACTCAGGTTCCCCTGACTTCCTGGCCAGGATGTTCTTGTTCACCCCACAGCATCAACCTCCATCCCAGTGGCACCAATGTATCCATTCAATTCTGACCAACGAAAAGTCTCCTGGGAGGAATCTGGAAAAGATTTTGTCACCCTTTTAAAAGAGTCAGAGGAGGGGCGCCTGGGTGACTCAGTCAGTTAACTGTCCAACTTCAGCTCAGCTCATGATCTCACGGTTTGTGGGTTCAAGGCCTTCGTCGGGCTCTGTGCTGACAGCTCAGAGCCTGGAGCATGCTTTGGATTCTGTGTCTCCCTCACTCTCTGCTCCTCCCCCACCCATGCTCTCTCTCTCTCTTTCTCTCTCTCTCTCTCTCTCTCTCTCTCTCAAAGATAAATAAACATTAAAAAAAAACAGTTAAAAGGGTCAGAGGAATGGAAAGCCTCTCTGCTAGCTTTCGATGCTGTTGCGTGAGGAGGCACCACAGCAGCCGTTTTGTGACCATGAGGAGATACCACTGAGAACAAAAGCCCACACTTAGAAAAGCAGAGTGAACATATAGAAAGAATTTGGGTCTTTGGTATGTCACTGAGCCCCTGAATTAACCTACCTCTGGACTTCTTGTTACCCCAGACACTAACCTGTCCTTATCATTTAAATCATTTTGCTTTGGGTGTTCAGACGCTGGCAGCCTGGGGCATCCTCACAGGCAGAGCCTCACGCTTCCACCCCGCCTCACTCCACGCTTTTCTCCTACCTGTTGCAAGACTCCTACTCCAAGCTTTAGCTTCAGCATCCCTCCCTCCTGGTTCCCTGAATCTCCCCCTCAACCTAGAGCAAGCCCCACCTTTGAAAACCACGTCTCTCTCCCTCAAAGCACTTTATCCCAGTTTGTAATCACACTCTCGTTGGTGTGATTCTTTGATTTACACCTCCCTTCTCCGCTAGAAATACAAGCCCTGTGGGGGCGAAGAACACCCCATTTGGACCCCATCTTAATCATCGGTGACCAGCACGGTGCTGTCCACAGTCAGCGCTCAGCGTTCATTGAACGAATGAAGTGTTCTGCGTGTACTTGCTCATTCACTTATTCTTTTATTCCCAAACATCCACCAAGTAAGCTTCAGGAAGCCGAGGATCGTTTGGCCCCAGAGGCCAGGAGCGGTGTCTGCCCCTGGGGTAAGCACTCAAATATTTGTTGAGTAAATTTGGCGAGTGAGTCAGACTCCCTTTACGCACAAGGAGTCGGGCGAAGGCTTACCTGCGCCTTGGAAGGGAGAAAGCCAGTGGGCACTGCGACATCCAGGGTGGCAGAGATGTGGCGTCCACACGGCCTTTCCTCATCCTCCCGGAGTCATAACACTGCCACCACTCCGTTGGAAGAAGGCAGACGGAAAGCATTGCTCACCCTTAACCGACGTCAGCGTTGCCCCCGATGGCCGGGCTGTGAGCCCCTTGAGGGCAGGGCCGGTTTCTGCAGAAGCATCTCACCCGGGTGGATGAGGCCCCGGTCCTGCAGGGGAGCTGAGTTCCCAGCGCACCTCATGCCAGATGGCTCTCCTGGGCCCTGCATCCATCATGGCAGTTGGTTCTGGGGAAAACAGAAGCGACGCTTGAGAGATGGATGTCATTGGCAAATGGGCTGTGATGATCATGCGTCTCCATTTTCCCCTTAATATACGTGATGAATAAACTTAATTACACGGAAAATTGCTGCCATTGAAGAATGTGGCGCGTGTGGCTTTCTGGTGTTGCGTAGTGTTTCCTGGCTCAGCTGATGGTCCCGGGTTTCTAGAAAGGGAGGCAGAGTCCCCATCACTGCCTCCGGGATCAGTCTTCATGAGGAGGAAGTCAGGCTCAAGGAGGGGGAGGCCAACGCCTGATGCGGTGACAGCGTGTCAGTTCTGAAAGGCCTGCGGTGTAAATTTCACCCAACCACCCATTTTACAGATGAGGATAATAGAGTCCCAGAGGGAAGGATGTGATGACTCAAATCAGGGTCAGGGACTGAGCATGGTCTCTTCTTCCCCACGTCCCGTATGTCAGTCTGATCCAAGAGACACATAAGGCAAATACGGATTTGTTCCGATGTCTTCAAAAGCGGACATTTGGGAAACTGCCCCATGCCAAGAGCTTACTTCCTAGTGGTCAAGATTGTGAGCACCGTGCCAGCGGAGAAGCAGTGCCTCAGCAAAAGTTAGCTGTCGTTTGTATTGTTTTTGTTGCAATTATTGTGACAAATTGAACGCATTTTATAAAAGCAGTTTGCCCAAAATGGAAGAAAGAAAGAGAGACAGTCAGGACCCGAGAGGCAGGAAATCTAAGTGTTGGTATAGCCTGTTACTAACTAGCGCTGTGCAATTTAGCAAAGCCACACCCATCTCTGAGCCTCAGTTTCCTGTCCTGTAAAATGAACATAAGAATCTCATGGGGAACCTGGGTGGCTCAGTCAGTTAAGCGTCTGACTTCAGCTTGGGTCGTGATCTCACTGCTCGTGAGTTTGAGCCCCGAGTCGGGCTCTTGTGCTGACAGCTCAGAGCCTGGAGCCTGCTTCCGATTCTGTGTCTCATTCTCTACCCGCCCCTTCCCTACTTGTGCTCTGTCTCTGTCTCTCTCTCAAAAACAAATAAATGTAAAAAAAATTTTTTTCAAGAATCTTTTTGGTTAGCCATCAGTGGGTTGTTGGAAGCTCGGGTAAGGTAATGAATGTCTGAGCTGCACAAACTTGTAAGAGGTCATATGATACTTTTAAAGGGAGACTTCTGCACCGTGTCACTGACGGTCAGTTGTTGACAGAACAGAAGCTCAGGCAAGTGTCCTGTGGTCTTCCAGTCCCTGTGAGAGCAAGTCAAGCCTGCCTGAAGCCAGCTAGCTGGGGTGGGACGGGGGGCAGGGAATCGTAATAGCTGATGTCTGTGTACAACGTTCATCATTATTCAATAGATAATCCACTCTATTATCAGGCGGGGGGAGCTGGTGTGGGAAACCTCTCTTAGTTTCACAGTTTGCAAAGACGCAGAAATACCTGATTTCCGACCTTTACCTGTGCGTCCTCCCTCAAAAACGCACCGTGCAATGGATGAACGGATAAAGCAGTGTGGTCCAACACACAATGGAGTATTATCCGGCCATAAAAAGGAAGGAAATTCTGACACCTGCTATGACACGGATGAACCTTGAGGACGTGATGCCCAGTGACATAAGCTGGGCACCAAAGGGCAGATAGTGTATGATTCTGCTTACATGAGATTCCTAGCATAGGCAAAGTCATAGAGAGAAAAAGTAGCACCGAGGGTCCCAGGGGCTGGGGGCGGGGACAGCAGGATGGGGAGTTAGCATTTAATGGGAACAGTTTCAGTTTGGGGAGATGACAAGGCTCTGGAGACAGATGGTGGTAACTTGCACAACATTGTAAATATACTTACTGCCGCTGAAATGTATGCTTAGAAGGGGTTAAAATGGGGGGGGGGGGGGGCCTGGGCGGCTCAGTCGGTTAAGTGTCCGACTTCAACTCCAGTCACGATTTCATGGTTCATGAGTTCAAGCCCTGCGTCGGACTCTGTGCTGACAGCTCAGAGCCCGGAACCTGCTTCGGATCCTGTGTCTCCCTCTCTCTCTCCCCCTCCCCGACTCATGCTCTGTCTCTCAAAAACTGAATAAACATTTCCAAGTTGTTTTAGGAAATGGTTAAAATGGTAAATGTTATGCATAAAGAAAGAAAACTTGGGAAACAGTCCACTGTGCTCCTCTGGGCTATGCGTATATTATAAATACTCAGACGCTCATCTGTTCCTTCCTTCCTTCCTTCCTTCATTCATTCCCCAAATATTTATTAAGCACCAACAACATACGAGACACGGTTCCAAGCCTGGGGGATACAGAGGCGAAAAACACAGACAAAGACCCCTGCTGGCCCAGAGGTGACGGGAACGCAGGGGCCACACAGTAAACAAGTAAATGCATTAATAAACAAGATAATTATAGACAGTGATGAGCTAGGAAGGATAAAACCCGGGCGATGTGCTGGGGGGAGGCAGGGAGGGAGGCTTCCTACTTTAGAGAGCAAGGTCTAGACTGGGCTCCCTGCGGGACGGCAGATCCCCCGAGGCCTGCAAGAATCCCCCGGGCAACCAGCCGGGAGGGCAGCAAGTCCTAATATGTCACAGACACCGCTGCATAGAATATACTTGTACCCCTGACTCCCTCCCTCCCACCTGCCCCAGCCTTTCTGGCCCCAGCCCCGCTCCAGGACGGGTCCCCTAGATGGATGTGGACATTGCTAAGACTCAGGGCCTTTCCGTAAGCATTTTCCAAGCCCCTCCCCCGCCAGAAAGTGCTTCCACATGTCTCACCTTCCTCCCTCCTGCTGCAGACACAGCTATTGGACCTTTAGGGAGACAGAGACGCTTCTAGGGACGTGGCCCTCGTGCTGACTCTCCCAGCCACCGCATCCCCTACAGTCTCCGACAGTGTCACCCGAGACCCAGAGGGGGAAGAGAAGAGCCCGATTGCCAAGCAGTGGCCCGCGGTAGGAGGCACCAGCAAGCTGGGAGCTGCAGCTCGTTAGCAGTAATGAAATTAAGTCCCAAGCTGGGGCTGGTCCATTAGTGCCTTCAGATCCTCCAAAGGCAGTGGTTTCCTTAATGAAAGGTTCTCTATTACGAAATTGGGTTTCCATCCATCTCCATTATGGGGGGTAGTTTACCTGCTAATATACACACCACGCACACTCCCTGGCAGGGGGTGTCGGCCACCAGAAGGTGCAGAATGGCTTTCCAGGCACCGGGGACGCTGACGCACGGCCTGTCCCCGCTGCCACCGCAGACAGAGCTTCCAATCCTCCTGGGGCCGGCCGTGTGCCAGTGTCTAGGGGACAAGAGAGAACTCAGACTTCTTGGGATGGGGCAAACTCAGGCCAAGACGGGGGGGGGGGTCGGTCCGGCCAGGCCGGCTTGCAGAAAGGACGACTCCCAGTAGAGCAACCGAGAGATGGAATTTCTATCCCTGCCTGATCAGAAGTGCTCGGCGGGCCCAGGCTCCAGCTTTTCCGATCGTGCGACCTCTGCTGTTTCCTATTGGCCACCGGTCACCTTCGGCAGCTCCTACCGATCCCACCTTCAAGAGGCTGTGGGGATCCGTCCCCCTCTGGTCACCTCCACCATGGCCCGTCCAGATCAGAGGAGGAAGAAGGTCGATCGTATAGACCGGGAGGGCAGGGGGCTGGAGGGGCGGGGGGCAGGGAGAACGGACTGACCCCGGGGAAAATTTGGCAGATGCATCCTTTCCCCATTATCTTTACCACCAAACCGCCCATCCTGGGAGATGCCCTGAGATGGGGAGAGAAAATGGTTTCATTCCCATAGGTCTGGGAAACTGGGGCCAGTTCGTTTTGCCTGCAGCAAAGACACCTGTCGGAATGCTCACTTCTGTGACACATTTGATCACGGATCTGAGCTAAGGTGATTTTGAAAGAAGTTTCTCTTATTTTCAGTCCTAAGTCGAGAAGTCCCTTGTTTGTCTCCTCATGCCCCCCGGCAAGGTAGGGGAGGGTGGTAGGGAGAGCAGCACCCCCCGGAAGTTTGCCAGGAGGGGCGACACGGGGCTACGTACAGCTATACAACGATCCCATGCAGTGCGTATTAGGATGACCCCCATCGCGCAGACAGAGAAACAGAGGTTAACATGACTCACGGATGTCTGTGTGACTAGGAAAGCCCAAATACTCCCCCTGCGCCCCCACCATCACAGCCTCTTCCGGGAACCAAGGGGTTAACCTCTCCCTCCTGTTTGCCCAGATTCAAGTTCATTACGCTGACTAATTGCTTCAAAGTCAGTGATTCCACCATGGCTAATGGAAAATGTATCTGCGAGTAATAGATTAATTGGCCACTTGCGATCAGCCCTCAACTAGAAGATCCCCCGGCTGCCGGACCCACCCAGCCAGTCCTGCCGGGGCCGGGGAAGGGGGGGAACCAGAGGCTGAACTCTGAGGGGCTTGGGGGGCACCTGGAGTCTCACTGACCATCGCCCTGAGAAAAGGCAGCCAGCCAGTTCCGTCCCTAAGGAGACACGTTCTGCATCCTCTTCAAATCATTAAAATGCAAGCGTGCTAACTTGAAAAGAATGGAAATCTTATCAGCATAATGAGCCACCAAATATCGGAACAGCAGCACACCGGCTTCCCCCTACCCCAGAAGGAGACGGGGTGGGGGGGGGTAGCTTTTCTCAGAAGGTTTAAAGTCATTAATTATACAGTAACAGCTACCAGTTTGCACGCTAGCTCTGAGCCGCCCGCCGCGTTTACCATTACTCATATCATTCTAGCAACAGCCCATGAGGCAGGTCCTATCACCATCCTCATTTACAGACGGGAATCAGAGCTCAGAGAGAGGCAGCGGCCCACGCAGGGTCACACAGCCAGAAAGTGGAAGTGGCCTCGGGGAGACCTCAGGTCTGTGTGGCTCCAAAACCCGGTCTTTGATTCTCTGTTCCAGGGGTCAGCAAAATGAGAGGGCACGCATCCGCCGAATCCGGCCCGTGGCCTGTGTTTGCCAACAGAGTTTTATTGGAACACAGCCGGGCCCATATTCGATGACATATTGTCCTCAGGTGCAACAGCTGAGTCGGTAGCTAAGATCACATAGCCCACAAAACCTGAAATGCCTATCGCCTGCCTCTCTGCAGAAAAAGTTTGCAGACCACTGTCAGACCAAGTTACCCTCCCCGGCACAAAACGTGCACCTTAATGAAATGAGGGACAGGGGACAATGGAAGAAGAGGTCGTTGGTGAACCTGGAGATTCCAAGGGAGACGCCAGTGTCCCAGATATATACTGCTTCCCCAGATTGTAAGGGAGGTGTCCGTGAGTTTGGGGGTGGGACGCAGAGAGGGGAGTTTAGTGCTGGCGAGAAGTGCTTATCAGGCACACAGTAGGCGCTCAACAGATGCACAGCAGATGAATGAATGAAGAACACAGCCCGCTTTGCAGAATTCGTGTCTTTGCCTGCCCGGTACATGAGGCAATGCTCCACCCCCCTGCTGCCCACTCCCCTGCAGAGTTTTACTGGCTGAATGAGTCGCGGGAGAGGCTGTAAAAACATGAGGGCTCTTTCCTTTAAGCCTCCCCTCTAAGTCACCCCGAAGCATTTCCTTGATCGATTTGCTCTTCTCCTCCTTGTAGGAGCCCTCCCCAGGGAACTGTTTGCAGAAAGGAATAGGCCAGTTTGCATTTAGTCACCTTTACCTGACCCAGGAGATAAATCTCTCTCGGTTTGGTTTTTCCGCAGGGGGGAGAGGGGGTGGGAGCCTGGGAGGCCCTGGTGCCGCACCTCACAAATGCCAGAGACCTCGCTAATGCGGATGCTGATTATTCCAAATGGAAGCTGATCCGAGGAGGGCGAGGGTGGGGAGGCGGCTGACACTCCCGGGGAAAAAGCAGGTTTCTCTGAGAAAAGAGGGTTTGTAAAGGCAGGATTGCAAAGGCGCTTTGGGCTGCTTCAGAAGCATCACGCCTCCCTCTGGGGACTCCAGGACACCGATGGGGGGCCCCACGAGGGGGCCACTAACGGGGGCACAGTGGGCACGCGGAAAGGGGGGCCACTGGGTGGGAGGGGCTTCCAGCGGACCAGCCCAGAGGCGCATGCGCAGCCTATCCTAGAGGCCACGTGCTTGTGGCACAGGCCCTGAGTTCAAGCCCTAGCGGCTTTCCAACCCAGCAACGGCTTCGTTTCTGAGCCCCAGTTTCTCTCCTTGTAAAATGGACACGATACTGACCTCAGAGATGCTGACCTAATGAAATAGTCTCTCTTTTTTTGTTTATTTGTTTTAAGAGAAAGAGAGTACACAAGCCGGGGAGGGACGGGGACGGGGAGGGAGAGAGACAGAATCCCAAGCAGGCTCCGGGCTGTCAGCGCAGAGCCCCGTGCGGGGCTCGATCTAACCAACCGTGAGATCATGATCTGAGATGAAATCAAGAGTCGGATGCTTAACCGACCGAGCCACCCAGGTGCCCCCTTATAAAATGGTCTTGGGGATTCAATGAGCGTCTGCATTTAAAGGAAGGGTTTTAGCATGTGGCCAACTCTCAATAAAGGTGGCTATGCCTACCGCAGTTAGTATTATTATCGTCATCGTTGTTGTTGTTGTTATCTGACTGAGGCAGAAAAGCAGAAGCCCGTTGCTCCCACGCCCACCCTCACTAGACCTTCTCCCACCAGCACACGTGGGTGCTGTGTAGCCACCTGTCCCCAGCTTCTGCATCCGCTAGAGAAAAAAAGGCGTCTTGTTTGGGGGTCAGATGTCCGTACACAGAAGAAAACCACTGGCTTCCCAAAGCCATGGATTTTTGTGCCCAGAGATCCTTCATTAATAAATTTCCTTCCACCCTTCAGGGACCCTCTCCTTGCTAGGTTTCCCTGGGCTCAGCACAGACCCTTTCAGATGCTGCAAAGTCAGTCTTTCTCTGCCCCTCCCCATGGCGGACAACAGGCAGGTGACCATGCTTGACCCAAAGAAGCCATCACAAGGAGATGGTGTAGGTCCCTCGCCCAGCCCTGGCGAGGAGGCATGTGTTAAAGGCTGGATCCGGGAGCCTCGCCCTCCCACTGAAGCACAGCAGTGAAAGACCCAACCTCAGACAGACCGCCTTCCCAGTCAGATCTGTCTCTTCCTCGCCCACCTGGTGGGTGAATCTCCGTAAGCCTCAGTTTCCTCATCAGTAAGATGGGAATACTATCGCATCAGCCTCACGGGATTATCATGAAGTTGACAGAGATAATAATACACGACAAAGCTCTTCACTTGGAGCCCAACACACTGTCCACGCTCTGTAAAGGATGGATATTATTTTTTTTAACGTTTATTTATTTTTGAAACAGAGTGAGACAGAGCATGAACGGGGGGGGGGGGGGGGGGGGGCGGGTCAGAGAGAGGGAGACACAGAATCTGAAACAGGCTCCAGGCTCTGAGCTGTCAGCACAGAGCCCGACACGGGGCTCGAACTCACGGACCGCGAGATCATGACCGGAGCCGAAGTTGGCCGCTCAACCGACTGAGCACCCCCAGGCGCCCCATGGATATTATTATTTTTTAATTTCTTTGTATTTAAGGGTGGATATCATTATCAAGAAAGAGCCCCTGACTGCAGGTCAGACACCAGAGCTTTTAACCTCAGTTTGGCCGCAAACTAGCCAATGACCTTGGGCACGTCCCTACCGCTCTCTGGGCCTCAGTTTACCCCTCCTGCTCTGCAGAGGCCGCCTCCCCTCTGGGGGGTCCACCACGCAGTGGCACACTCCGTCCTTACCCCCTATCTGCGCTGAGTCTGAGCATCTTTGCTCCTGAATCTCCGCAAATTCTATGAATAGCATAACTGCCTGTTTGTTACGTCTTTTTTTTTTCTTTCCAGGAGCAGAAACCAGGGTTTGCCAAGCCAGGGTTCACCCCATCCGTGTCCGCTGCTTCTTTGAAACACACACACACACACACACACACACACACACACACACACACACCTTGGCAGACTAGCCCTCTCCAGCCGCCTTCATCTTCCCCGCCCCCACCCATGTTCATCCCGAAGTCCTTGTTAGAATATCCCCCCCGGGACCGGCAGGTGGGAAATGTCATTTTGGAGCCATTACTAGAGCTCCAAGGTGCTTAGCAGCCATCAACACCAATTCCAGCTTCCGTCCAGCGATGGGGGGGGCGGGGGGGCGCCTGGAGCAGCTCTGGGACTCTGGCAAGGGGACCTGTGTCGGCCACCCCATGCGGCGGGGCACCACCCACCCTCGGGGGGCAGGCAGGGAGGGCTGTCTGGGGGCCAGGGCCCCCCCCGCCACTCAGTGTCCTCAGATTTCCCTGCCACGGCTGATTTGAATAATTCAGCGATGCCCGGTCTCCTGGGCACTATTGTCTTCAGTGAAGGCAAATCAGTCGCCTGCTCAGCCTGTTAAGAGGGCCCCTGCCTGCTGCCTTTTTCTGTAAATCAGGATTAATGAGATGGTGAGGGGAAGCGCCGAGCCCTGGGCAGAGTCGCGGGCAGCCAGCTCTGCGGGAGCAGCGGGCCTCAGAAGCAGCTCCCGCCTCAATGTCCTCGGGCAGTCTTCTGTGGGAGTCATCAACCTGTCGATAACTAGCTATCACCCAGCCTGCCAGACCCCTCCTCGGCCTGGCCCCTCGCCGGCCCCCAGGGCTGGGGGGACTGGGGCAGGGAGAGGAGAGAAAGCAAGACAGAGAAGCCTGCTGCAAGCAACTCGGCCCCCGCCCCTTGCCGCCCGCCAGGCCAGGGTGGTTCCAGGGGCTGGGTTCCTTCCCGCCGGCTCTGTGCCCAAGAACGCAGGAGACGGAGATTCTCCCAGCCCGGGGCTGGCAGATCGCCCAGCAGGCTCCACAACCAAGTGCTCCCTTGCCTGGCTTTTTGACAGCTGTCACTCACCCAGGGCGCAAGGGACATTGTCCTTGTGCCTCTCATTGGCGGTGCCTTCCTCTTCCTCCTCCCGCCTTGCGGTGGCTAAACAGGTGGCCTGTGGTTACCCCGCTTATGCGCTGTGTGACCTCGGGCAAGTCTTTTAGCCTTTCTGGGCCTCCACTGCCCCATCTGGAAAGTGATGCTAGAAACATGTACTCGCGGGGGCCCCTGGGTGGCTCAGTCAGTTCAGCGTCCAAATTCCGCTCAGATCATGATCTCAGGGTTCGTGAGTTCAAGTCCCACACTGGGCTCTGCGCAGAGAGTGGGGATTCTTTGTGTCCCTCTCTCTCTGCCCATTCCCTGTTTACGCACAGTCTCTCTCTCTCTCTCTCTCTTTCTCTCTCAAAAATAAACATCAGGGGTCCCTGTGTGGCTCAGTCGGTTAAGCATCCAACTTTGGCTCAGGTCATGATCTCCCGGTCCGTGAGTTCGAGCTCCACATCGGGCTCTGTGTTGACAGCTCGGAGCCTGGAGCCTGCTTCGGATTCGGATTCGGTGTCTCCTTCTCTCTCTGCCCCTCCCCCACTCATGCTCTGTCTCTCTCTCTCTCAAAAATAAACATTAAAAAACATCTTTAATGAATAAATAAAGAAATGAACATTAAATTTTTTTTTTAAAAAACATGTACTCTCCCCACATCTTTATCATTGAGAACTCCAGAACCGTGCTACCCAAAGTGTGGTTTGCAGCCCATAGTGAGGTAGGTACAGAGAAAGGGAGTGAGTGAAACTTCTGTAGTCATTTTGACAGATAGCAATTCTATGCCTGTTGAATGTAAATGATAAAAAAAGCAGAGGCCTGGATTTTGGATGCATTTTAATCTTTTATTTCCTAGTTCTACAATTCATTTTTTACTGTATTTTGCCAAAACGTCAGTCTGCAATGCAACGGGAATTAAGGAAAATATACTGGCCCCTCAGTGCAGGTAGCTTAAAAAACAATGTTCTAGACAAACCTGAACATCACATCAAATTTCAAATCCCATGGAGATCTTGTTAAAACGGGGATCCCGATAGCAGTGGGCCAGGTGGCCTGACTTCAGTAGGGTGGGACCTGAGAGTCTGCATTTTCAGCAAGGGCTCAGTGGTGAATCCCCAACAAGGGATTCTGGTGGTGCTGGTCCAGGGGCCACACTGGTGAGAGGAGAGTGTGGAGCACCCCCTGCGGTGCCTTATCCCTTTCCTGACCTAATTTCATTCCCTGTGGCACCCCTGTACCCAGAGATGCTGCCTCCTGATCTTCCCACGGCTCTGTGCTCGCGACGGCCTCCAGATACAGTCTGGAACACAGCCTTCTATTGTTCTTCTGTCTGCAAGGCTTTGAGATGATGTGTGTCCATCCTGGGCACGGTAGCAGGTGGTCAGCACTCCACCCATGCCAGCTGTTTCGACTGTTGTGCCTCCTCCCTGTAGCAACTCCTTAAGACACAGGTGTATCTGTTAGCTGTGGCTGTGTAACAAACCATCCCAAGCACTAGTGGCTTAAACCAATACACTTTTATCTGTTGCTGCCCATGAGTTTATGAGTCAGCTGGCTCTTTCGCTTTTCTGGGTCTGTCCTGGCAGATACTGGCTGGCTCACTTATGCATCTGCGCTGACCCAGGTGCTAGGTGTTTTAGAACGACCTCAGCGGGGACAGCCCGTGTCTGGTCCGGGTGGCATCTCATTCACCAGCAGACTTGCCTGAGCTTCTCCTTATGGGGATCGGAGAACAGAGTGAACAAAGCCTCTTGGAACGTAGGCTCGGGACTGGCCTCCCACCTTCTAGCGACCAAAATAAGTCAAATGGACAGCCCAGAATCAAGAGGTGTTGGGGGAAAAAAAAAACACCTCGAGATGGGAGGAGATGTAAAATCGCACTGCAAAGGACATGAGTACAAAGGCAAGGGAAGATGGTGGGCCATTTTTATAGGCTTATCATTATCCCTCTGTCTAGATGAGGAAACTGAGGGTCAGGGAGGTTCAGAGACTTGCCCGAGGTCAGACAGCAGCTATAAAGGGACAGAGCTGAGCTTTGCTTGATGTTGGAAACTGTGCTCTTAACCTCTCTTCCAGATTCTTCTCTGTGTGGAAAAAGGGGGTGGGGGGGGTGGAATACATTTTGGTAACTCAATTCACCAAAGGAAGAGAATTTTCAAATATTTTGACATCTCCAAGTGGAGGTTTTTGCCTGCTCTGGCTCCTGGGCCACCCCTGCCCTGTAATCACAGGACTTTTTTCCATTACCTGCTCTCCCCTTTCCTCCTGGGCCCTGAAGCTGCGGGCAATTTATCTTTCCCTCTTTTTTTAATGGCCTCTTTAACACGAGGGTTTTCTAACAAGACAAACTGAAGGGCTCTGGTGTCTGTCAGAGCTTGTGCATGTGCACAGGAAAGGGTGCAGCAAGGAGCAAGAGAGGGCCTGGAGGAGACAAACGCACAGGCTGAGTGGTCCCCAAATTCCAGAACTGAGTGGGGGGAGTCTGTCTCTTCATCACCCTATTTTCCCATTTGCAGAAAAGGGCAGCCTTGTCCCAAAAATCTAGCGTCTCTTGTCCTGGCTTCCCCAGATTCCCAGCATCCTGAAAAGGCCATGGAAACCCTTTGGAATGGGTCACAGCAAAACAGGTAAATCTAGGAACTCAGGCAGTCTAGAAATAGGAGTTTACTTTTCTGCAGCTGAGTTTAATTTCTATGCAAGCCTGTGTTACACGAGGTGGCAGAAATGTAAGCCTAGTCCAGTTAGGGTCCTCTGCCCCCTTTCTCTGGAATCGTGTCTAAATTGCCAAGAATTTAGCTGGCTTATGCCAGCTCGAATGCATCAGTTGTGACTTACTGCCTAACAAATTACCCCCCAAAACGTAGTGGCTTAAGAAGATAATAAACATTGGGGCACCTGGCTGGCTCAGTCGGTTGAGCGGCCGACTTCGGCTCAGGTCATGATCTCGCGGTCCGTGAGTTCGAGCCCCGCGTCGGGCTCTGTGCTGACAGCTCAGAGCCTGGAGCCTGCTTCGGATTCTGTGTCTCCTTCTCTCTCTGCTCCTCCCCCCTCGCCCCTCTCTCGCTCTCAAAAATAAATAAACATTAAAAAATTGTTTAAATGACAATAAACATTGATTAGGTCATGTGGTTTCTATACGTTGGAAATTCGTGAGCTGGGGGAGGGTCCAGGATTTCAGGAGGGTGCAGTCAGATATAATAAGCTGGGCCTGCAGGCTCCTCTGAAGGCTTGACTGGGGCTGGAGGCTTTGTTTCCAAGAGGGCCCACTCACAAGGCTGATATGTTGGCCCCGGCTGTTGGCGGGCATCTCCTGTCTTTCTACGCAGGCCTCTCCACAGAGCTCCTTGGGGTCCCCCCAACATGGCTTCCCTCAAAGCCAGGGATCCAAGAGAATGAGGTGGAAGCTGCAAAGCCCTTTGTGCCCTCACCTCAGAGGTCACCTGTCCTGCACAATACTGATGACACAGACAGTCCTGACTGAATGAAGGAGGAGGCTGCAGGAGGGGCTGTATTCCAGGAGGGGACACTCGCTGGGCGCCATCTTGGAGACCGGCCACCCATGGGGTGTCAGGAATGAGGGTCATCTGGTTCTTCTCAGTGTAATTACCCCCGGCTTCTGTGGAGATGCCCTGGCTCACGTGTGGCCCATGGTACCTTACAGACGCCCTGCTTCCCTCCTGACCTCAAGCCCTCTCTGTCCTTTCTCAGGATATATGTGTGTTCCCTTCACTCCCCACCCGACTCTGCTCCACAGTCCAGGGAGTCTCTCCTGGTTTTAGATACAGGGTTTTACATCTTTCCAAATCCTTTGTCATATGCCCAGTCCTTGGCCAGCTTTTAAAATTCAAAAGCCAAGAATTCAATTCTTCCTTATCTGCGTTCTGCTGTGTCACCCTTTCCCAAAGGCAATGAATGTTGCATGGCCTGGCTGCTGCCTGAAAGACGAGACTGGCCACAGGACATAAATAAATGCACAGAATTTTAACAAGAAAAGAGAGAGAGAACTTCAGTTAATATTTCAAAATATTTTCCCTATTACGCTGTAAAGCACTGTGTGAATGGAAGTTGTCTGTGGCCTCTCTGTTGATTCACACTGATGACCCTGGAAGAAATTTCTAATACATCCCCATTTTATAGATGAAGAAACAAAGGGTCAAAGAGGTCGGATG
Organism: Panthera pardus; assembly: GCF_024362965.1. Lineage (NCBI taxonomy): Eukaryota > Metazoa > Chordata > Mammalia > Carnivora > Felidae > Panthera > Panthera pardus. The sequence goes on from NW_026526710.1 coordinate 19,804,029, forward strand.
GCTTGTTAGGCCCATATCTGGGGTTTGTTGGTAGATGTGAGACTCAACCCCAGGTCAATACTCTTGCTACTGTCCCTGTGTCCTCTGGGTCCCTGCGTTCCTTCTCTCCCCTCTGAAACCTGCGGACTTCAAGATTTTCCCCCAGCCACTGAAAAGGCATAGTACTGGGGCATGGTGACCTTTCTCGGGCATCTTGACAAGAGAAAAGGGTCCTCGTTTTCAAATGTTTTTTTTTAACTTTTTTTTTAAGTTTATTTATTTGAGAAAGACAGAGACAGCATGAGTGGGGAGGGGCAGAGAAAGAGAGAGAGAGGGAGAGAGAGAATCCCAAGCAGGCTCTGTACCACCAGCACAGAGCCTGATGTGGGGCTCAGACCCAGGAAGCCTCGAGATCATGACCTGAGCCAAAACCAAGAGTCAGACACTTAACCGGCTGAGCCACCCAGGTCCCCCCAAGAAAAGGGTCCTCTTAAGCTAAAGAGCAGGTCCTTGAATGGTGGGATTTTAGGCACAAGTGAGAGAAACCGAAGGGTCACTGGATCAATCAAGTGTTCTGGAAATTATGCAGTCAGTGATCTCATGCTTCAACCTACAAGTGAGTTTCACCTTTGGGATGAGGAGAATCTAATCCGGGAGGGTGAGATAAACAGACGGACTTACAGACAGGAGCAGAAGTGGAAAAAAACAACACCCACCCTCTTGCAACAACAACAACAAAAACCCTCCAAGGAGCATCGGCTTCTGAAGTTGATGCTGACTCTAGGTTATTAAGTTTGAAATCCTAATGAAGAACAGATGGGAAATGGAAGAAAACCAAAGATCAAAATATGCTTTCCATATTTCATGCTAAATGAAAAAATTGTCAGGAGCCATCGATTGTCTTTTGCGAGGTGTCACATGCACGGTGTGGGATTTCCGGGGTGGCGGACGGTGTTTCCACTCACGGATCCAGGTGTGGCCGCCACAGGCCGACTAGGGCAGAGACTGGTACGTATGTCGTCACTTGAAGAGGAAGGCAGTCACCCCAGCAGCCCCCCTGGAGTCCGAGGGTCGGCCACATGAGCGTAAAAGGCACAGATTTGGGGCGCGTGCACATCTGGGTTTAAATTCTGGATCTGCCATTACTTGTGTCATTTCAGGCAACTTACCGGACTTCTCTATGGGCTTCAGTTTCCTCCTCTTATGAAGATCTTTTGTGATTTCAGCCAATGAATGTAGAGTAACGGTCTTACGGTGATTACTAAAAAAAAAAAGAAGAAGAAGAAAAGATGGCGGTTGCAGCAGAAATGGTACCAGGTGTTCACGAAATGCTGTTCCTTATTCACTCTTCCAGGACACACAGGAAGCTACCCTTCCCGGCCCCCTTGCAGGCGGGTGGGATCACGCGACTGGTTCTGTGAGTGCAGGGGACGAGCATCCCTTCCGAGCTGATGCAGTTCAGGAGGGGACTTCAGGCTGCAATGCAGAAGCAGAGATGGAAGGAGCCTGGATCCCTGAGTCACCACGTGGACCACAGTGGCCCAGACCCACAGTGGACGTTACAGAGGTGAACAATAAAGTTTGCTTCCAGGTTTGGGCTTTTCTTTTCTTTTTTAATGTTTGTTTATTTTTGAAAGACACAGAGAGAAAGACAGAGTATGAGCAGGGGAGGGCAGAAAGAGAGGGAGACACAGAATCCGAAGCAGGCTCCAGGCTCTGAGCTGTCAGCACAGAGCCCGACGCAGGGCTCGAACTCACAGACCGTTAGATCATGACCTGAGCCGAAGTCGGATGCTCAACCGACTGAGCCACCCAGGTGCCCCTGGGCTTTTCTCTTTTTTTAATGTGTTTACTTACTTATTTTGAGAGAGAGAGAGAGAGCAGGAAGGACAGAGAGAGAGAGAGAGAGAGAGAGAGAGAGATTGAGAGAGAGAGAATCCCAAGCAGGCTCTGTGCTGCCAGTGCAGAGCCCAACGCAGGGCTTGAACTCACGAACTGTGAGATGATGACCTGAGCTGAAATCAAGAGTTGGACATCCAACCGACTGAGCCATCCAGATGCCCCTGGGTTTTTCATTACAGCAGCCCACCTTATCCTGACTGATCGATCAGTCATTATTATTGTATTATGTCTAGAAGACCCCCATCCAAATGCAAATAGAAGTGTTAACCAACATGGAATACGTAGGTCCCTTTGTCTGGATCCCTGGTAGGAAGCAAGGGATACTGTGGCAGGTTGACTTAGGGGGGAAAGAGGACAGAAACGGTTTATCACAGAGAACCGTAGGATCTGTCCAAACCCAATGGTTTCAAGCGTCTTTTTCCTCTCCTATCAAACAGGTGATGTTTGCTTCATCTCCATTATTGCTCACGTTCCCCTTTTCCTTTAACGTTTATTTATTTCTGAGAGAGAGAGACAGAGAGACAGTACGAATAGGGGAGGGGCAGAGAGAGAGGGAGACACAGAATCCGAAGCAGGCTCCAGGCTCCGAGCTGCCAGCACAGAGCCTGATGCAGGGCTCGAACTCACAAACTGGGAGATCATGACCTGAGCCGAAGTTGGACGCTTCACCAACTGAGCCACCCAGGCGCCCCAGTCAGCTCCCACCTTTAACCACCTGGCATGACTCTCCTGGCCTCATACTGGCGCCTCAAACCTGATGGCAGGTGTGAGTGCTTTGGTTTCGACCGGGGACTTAAGTCCACATCTCTGTCGGCGTCTCCCATTTCCCCCCCATCACACTCCCTTCCTTGGGGCCCCGCCTTGGGATGGACCAGCGCCTCCCAAGAGGGACTTGGACTCGTTGACTCACAAAACTTCATTCTTGGAATAATTGAGCCGGAAAGTCCACATCCCAGGATCATCGTGTCTAAAAAATCAAAGAAAGGCAAAATCAAAGCACTACAGAAGTTGAGGATGGCTTGCTACAGAATCAAAGAATACTAAAAACCATCGAATCATAAAAAACCACAGAACTATAGATCCCAGCTGAGCTGAAGCAGAAATTTGGTATGTTGGCTCCGCTCTACCCTCAGGCAGCTATTTGCATAGTTGCTCTGCGTGAAGGCTGTGGGCCGGAGAAGGGGCAAGATCCATGCTTGGGATCCAGAAAGACGGACGACAAGTCAAGGTGCTTTCTGACTCATCCTGTTCCCATCACCCCAGCAGAGGGTCTCTGTCATCCTCGTAAGACACACTTGCCTCTTGACAAAGAATCTCTACTTAACCAAGCTCCAGTTGGGCTCCTCCGAGCCCCCTTCTCAAACTAGACTTTGACCTTGGCCCCCATTCTGGCATAGCCCAGCTGAGGTTAGAATCCTGCTAAGTCACTTTAGGGGGACTCCTCCAGCCGTGATATCCGATCACCCCGCCTGTTCAGTCAACGGCAAGAATCCTGTTCGGTCAACAGCAAGAAACCCCCCAACCCTTGATGTCTTCTTTTAGGAACTGTCCACCCACCACCCCTTACCCCCTACCCTGCTCCTTGTCTGAAAAATCCCAACGTGTTCCCGTTGTACTTTGTGTTCATCTCTCACCGCTACCCTCACTCCCCAATAAACTCTTCCTTACCATTTTAACAAGGGTCAGAAGATTTTTTTTTCTTTGGCCGTGGTTCACTGCGATACAGTGAGAGTCAAACTTTGTGCGTGTGGCATAGCGGTTCAGAGAAAACCCAACACACAAAACGGGCAGGGTGGCTGGGCTTGAAAGTAGGAAGTGAGCTTGAAATCTTTCGGCGCGCCTCATACTGCGCCCCCTGTTGGTAGACCGCTCATTCCATGGGGACCCCAAGCGTCGCGGGGAAACCACTGAAGAGGTGTAGCCACCACACGACAGGGATCCAGGTGCTGACATCCCAGCTCCCAACACGGCTCCTGGAGACGGTATTCTGACTTCTTGCCAACAGAGTTCAGGTTCAGGTCCCCACGCGCCCCCTCGCCCCCGCCTCCTCCCACCACTCCCGTGGGAAGTGTTCACGTGAGATTGGGAAAGCAGGAGGTATGGCAAGCAGCTGAGACCGTCAGTAATGGCCTGCGATGGCCGAACACCCTGCCTTCCCAAACACTACAGCAACTCTCCCACCGCCTACCCAGTTCCTAAGCATCAAGTGCCCTGTGTTAAAACTCTGCCTGCTTGAAATACCTACAAGAGGTTCTGATTTCCTGACGCACTAGAACAGAGTCAGGAAAGAGAGAAGGAGAGAAAGGAAGAGGGAGAGAGAGAGGCAGAGGAGGAGGAGGAAGGGAGAAGGAAGGAAGGAAGGAAGGAAGGAAGGAAGGAAGGAAGGAAAGAAGGAAGGAAGGAAGGAAGGAAGGACAAAGGAGGGAGGGAGGGAGGGAGGGAGGATCATCCCCCACCTTATTTTTAGCTAAAATACTAGACATAAAGAGAGAGACTACAGGAATGGGTTCATCTTTCCTTCCCCCTTTCAAAAAAACTCTTACTTGCTGCAGAGAAGTAAGCCCTTCAGCATTTTGCCCGTGGCCTCCCATTTCTGATCTGTAAAATGGGTGCATAGCCGCTACCCTCCTTACTCTGCTAAAGACCTTCGGCTATGACCTTCCACCACGACCTTGCCACTTTTCAACCTGTGGAGCTCTGGACAAGGCAGTTCACTTCTCTGAGCCTCAGTCTTTCCACCTGCGAGACGGACAGCACGCTCCTTCCCCCTTGAGGACACAAAGTAGGCACAGGGGAGGCGAAAGGTCTCCGCAGCCCACAGCAGGCTGTGCTGATGTGAGCCATGCTTATCCCAGGATTCTGAAGGCTCTCCTTCTGGGGACTCAAGATAATTGCAAAGCACGCCCAAGCTTGGCTCTCCTCTTATCCTCATAACGCCCCTTCTAAGTTGGCCATCCTTCCTGCACGCCTGCAATTCAAACAGGCCTCCAGACTTGGCATCGACACCCCCCTGGTAGGTAACTGCTCTGCCCATGATGAGCCTCAGTTTTCCTCATCTGTAAAATGGGGCCCAATCATCTCTCTCCTGCAAAGTTGCTGCAGTGTGCTTGCTGGCACACAGTAAGTGCTCACGTAATTTCTTCTTATCTCCCTGGGACAGTGAGGGGACGGCAGGGGGGGGGGGGGGGGTCCGGGAAGACCTCAGTCCTTGCCCATGGCTACATAAAACTTGACTGGGGCACCTGGGTCTTGAACCCAGAGCTTCCGAGGCCCACTCCCAGGCTCTCTGACCGCAGGGGGAGGTATTGCCCTGCATTCAGGCCGGGTGTCCCTGGGAAATACCTCCACTGTAATTCCTCGAGCTGGAGACAAATATTAAAATTGCTGACAGCTTGCTCGCCACGGTGCCGATTTGTAATATTGATGAATCAGGAGCCAGGCCCGGTGCTGGCTGTGGGTACAAGTGCCCGGAATATTCATGAGCGCTGTGGCCATTCCTGAGGCACCATTCCCCCTTTACAGCGCGATAATTCTACTGCAAGGCACTTGGTCCGCCAAGGTTTTCAGAGGCTGCCACACGTCCCAGCCCGGACAGGCGCCCCTCCTCCCTAGAACTAGACGCCCCGGCCTCTGGTGCATGGGGACACCATAGGACAGGGAAAGAATCCCACCGACATCTTCCCCCTCCCGCCGGAGCTCCAGAGAGAGGTGCACAGCTTCTCACGCAAGCCAACTGAAGAAAGCAACATTTTGCTAACCCCCCCCCCACCTCCGAGGCCTGACCTGGACATTTTCGGAACCGGGGACATTTTTCTCGATAAATATCTTCTCCCTAGAGCCAGACAGCCTGCCTGTCCTTGCGCCCCTGGAAAAGCTTGTCCCTCGGCTGATCTGAGTCGCCCCGTGCTTTCCTGGTTAAACATTTATACGGCAGCTTTTGTGGATAAATAGATCCATACATGTGTCTGCATGATTAGGATTAAATATTAAGAAGATGCACAGGCAGGGATCTGGTCGGCCTGAATGAAATGAAACCTGGGGCACAAATGTGGAATCTGAGTGGGACTGAAGGGCCACTAATTAAGAGCATTGAGGTTGACCCATGGCCAGACGGGTCCCAGGCTGCCCTAGCAGAGAGTGGCCTTAATGACACTGACTGGCCGTGGTCTTTTCTCTTATGTCATCCTTTTGTCTCTTTCTCCTCCTTTCCCCCTTCTTTCTCCTCCCTCAAAGGCAAAGCTCACTCGGGCAGCCTTCTCTTCCAGTCTACGCTGCACCACTGCAGATTGGTTTGCCTTTTAAAATTTTATTCGATGAGGTTTTACAAGCCGCCGTGCTCGACGTGGTGCAAATCGAGGAATATGTCAGGGGCCTGGCAGAGACTGGAATTGAAATGATTCTAATTATGCGTGATAATTTCTGCATTCTAACATAAAACAATGTTACCCACCCCACCCACCCCCCAAAAAATCCCATTACAATGGTTAAAAGACAAATCATGTATCAAGTCCCTTCCTTTATTACTTTATTAGACAATTTACAAGGCAACATTTTGAACACTGGGATCGCGCGATGGCCCAAGGCGATCCAACTGTAAGCTGCACTAAGAAAAGGGAGTTCATCTCTTGTCATTAGTCAGAAAGTCAAATGCAATCACGGGGACTCCAATTGGCTTGTCAAATTAGCCACTGTTTCAAATCATGAGCATGGCGGAGCATTGCAGACACGGAGAGGAGGCCCCCAGCTCTGGAAAGAAGTGTTTAACTGCCACCCAAGATGTTTTAGATCGCCTCCTCCCAGCAGCATCCAGCTGTCCCAGATCCCTTTCCTGAAGGCGGGGTTCTACCATCATTCCCGTTGGCCTTGGTCATGTGGCTCATTCTGGCCAATGAGACGAGGGCAGAAGTGACTCTTAAGGAGCTGACTCTTTAAGACACGGTGCAGGCTTCTCTGAATCTCTGTTTCCGCTGCCTCCAGACAGACCAGCCACGTGCCAGAGAGAGGTGGCTCCAGTGACCTGAGTCGCGGGCAAAAACCATTTGAAGCAGGAGCCGCAGCCAATGTGGAGTGTGATGTACATGATGGTGGTGAAACGTGAGTGAGTGAAAAATTAACCTTTCTTTTTTGAAAGGGTGACCGACTGTCCTGCTTCCCCGAGGCTTGAGGGTGTTGCGGTTTTCAAACGGGGACAGTCCCAAGCGGATGACCTTGATTTATCTGGGACTGATGGATTTCCTGAGATGTGGACTTTGAGTGCTGAAATCAAGAAACGCCTGGGAATGCCTAAGCCTGTAGCCATCCGAGCCTGGTGACAGCCTGCTGGCACCTCGATCTGGGGCTTCCAGCCACCGAGGCGACGGATGGCTGCTGTTTAAGCCCTGCCCGCCCCCCGCCCGGTCTATGGCATTTTGTCACGGTAGCCCGGACAGACCGAGACACTGGTACACCCTGACTTTACGGACGAGGAAACCAAAGTTCAGAGAGTCCAAGAGACTTGATCGAGGGAGCCTGGCGTGAGGGCAGGATGGAGGTTTTGAAGCCAAATGAGTCAGGGGTTTCCTCCTCACTGTGATGGTTAATTTCATGCATCAGCTCCAGTGGGCCAAGGGATGCCCAGATACCTGCCATAACATGTCTTCTGGGCACGTCTGTGAGGGGGTTTCCAGGAGAGATCAGCATTTGTACTGACAGACTGAGTAACATCACCCTCACCGGTGTGGGTGGGCCTCTTCCAATCCGTTGAGGGACTGAATAGAACAAAAAGGTAGACGAAGGGCAAAGTCTCTCTCTCTCTCTCATCATCTATCTATCTATCATCTATCTATTATCTATGTATCTATCATCTATTATCTATCTATCATCTATCTATTATCTATCTATCTATCATCTATCTATCATCTATCTATTAACTATCATCTATCTATTGTCTATCATATATCTATTATCCATCTATCATCTATTATCTATCATCTATCTATCTATCTATCTATCTATCATCTACCTATTATCTATCTATCATCTATCTATTATCTATCTATCATCTATCTATTATCTATCTATCATCTATCTATTATCCATCTATCATCTATTATCTATCATCTATCTATTTATCTATCATCTATCTATCTATCACCTATTATCTATCTATCATTTATCTATTTATCATCTATTATCTATCTATCTATCATCTATCTATCTACCTATCTATCATCTATCTCCTATTGGTTCTGTCTCTCTAGAAAACCCTGATACACCAGCTCTGCTGATTACTGGCTGTGCTCCCTTGGGCGAGTATCACAGGTCCGTCCTCAGCAAGGAGAACCTGCAAGATGCTCAGGAGGAGGTGATCTTGGGACCCCAAACCCGTGGAAGAGAGAAGGAAGCAGCAATGGAAGAGGTAGAAGCTGAGCCGTGATGAAGGTCCAGCCAAGGTCTCGGCAGACCCCGTGCGCAGTTCTGGAGCTCAGTGGCCCTTCAAGGCTGTCTCAAGTCGGGACATGGTCCTTATCCTTCGTCATCTACCAAGCATATGATGCCTACTGTTCTCAGAAGGGAGTGACCGTGGGAGTGGCAGCGCCCAAGGTCCTGGCAGCAAAGAAATAAATCCTTTCTTTCCAGGGTGCCTGGGTGGCTCAGTCGGTTGAGTGTCCGACTCTTGATTTCAGCTCGTCATGATCTCACAGTTCATGAGATCGAGCCCCACGTCGGGCTGTGGGCTGACAGCGTGCAGCCTGCTTGGGATTCTCTCTCCCTCTCTTTCTGCCTCTCTCTCAACTAATAAATAAACATTTAAAAAATCCTTTCTTTCCAAAAGCAGATCTGGGCTGTGCATCACGGCATCCAATATGGCAAGTTACATAAACTGTCTGAACCTCAGCCCTCAGCTGCAAAATGGGGCATGGAGTTGCTAACACTAGGCAAATAATCTGTTGATACTTAACGATGTGCCAGGCCCTAAGGTTAAGAGCTTTATTGACATGCCTTTCAGCCCACAGGGATGTTTGAGGATGGCATGAGTTAAAAACAGGTACACGCTTAGAACAGCCCCTGGTACACAGTAAGCGATATATTGTCATAATTACTATTCGTATTAAATACCCCACCCTTCCATCTCTTTACTGGTCTCTATGGTTACATTCCTACCTGTTCCCCTCATGATAGCCAAAGGGATCTCTCCAGAAAGGCCAATACTGCTAGGTTACTCCTCTGCTCTAAACCCTTCCATAGATCCCTATTACCTTCTAGATAATGCCTTCTAGATATTACCTTCTGGATAATCCTTCCCATGATTTCCAAGGCTCTTGCTCACCTCTGCCCCTCCACTCCTCATACTCTCCAACCCCATGCCCATGCATTTACAGTCTTTCATAAAACCTTATACTTCTGAGGCTTTGCACTCCAAAGCAAGGCTACCCCACCTGCCTGGAACGCCCACCTGTTCCTCTCCCCCACTGGGTAAATTCCAACCGCTTTCTCAAGACTCACTCCAGCATCACCTCCTTCAGGAAGCCCTCCTGGCACCCCCCAGGCAGGTCAGACAGCCGCCGGGGCTCCCACTGGCCCCTAAGCTTGTTCCAGTCATGCTACCTGGATTCTGATTATCCCTGCACGGGACTGCCTGTCCCATGAACACTGAGTCCCATGAGGCTGAGTCAGCAAGAGTATTTTTGGATCCCAGAAGAACTTTTCTTTTCCAAATCTCTGAATCCCCAACCCATTTCTGGGGAGGGGAGGGGGACGGCACACAGTAGGTAGTCAGTAAAGACTCACTAGATGAATAAAAATTCAGCCTAGCCCCTTATAGGATAAGCGTGGGAACTAAGACTCATTTCTCCATGTCTCCATGGAACCTTCCTAGAAATTCAATTTGAAACCCCTGAAAATTGGCTGCAAATTTACTAACCCCTAGAGATGTAGATGAGCGAAACCAGGCAAATGGCTTCTATTGTCATCGGTAACGGCTGTTGTGTTTTGAATAAGCATTTTTATAACTGCACACCGGGCCATGGGCTCCGAAGACTTGGAAGCAAGTAGGTCCGCCTTCCAGGGCCGCTCCCGGCCCTTTGCTGGCTGTGTGACCCTGGGGCAGTCATTACCCTGCTCGGGGCCTCAGATTCTTCCCCTGGGGACACGGAGGTGAGCTGAGCCCCGAGACACAGACTTCCCCGCGCCAAACAAACCGACCAAGCGAGCATTCTTTCTGCAGCTCTTGAGTTCGTCCATCGGAGACTTCTGTTTACTGCTGAGAATGTCTTCGTGGGTCAGTTCCTAACTCTGGCACCTGACATTCACGTTATTACCATCAGTCCCCCCACTTTCCTTCTAGACTCAGCCCCCCGCCGTGCGCCCCCTTCAGGTCCAGAGACACCTCACCTCCTACCACCCTCAATCCACACCCGTTGAGGGTCCCCGCTTCTAGATACTAGTTCTCCTCCACCCCCACCCCCACCCTGCCTCTCTCCCTCATGGGCCAGGTATACAGTTGGTGCTCAAAAACACCGCACAACGTGTATTTCATTGCAGCCCAATTATGGATTGAATTACGTCCCTCCCACCCTTGGTACCTGTGAGTGGGATCTTATTTGGAAATAGGGTGTATGCAGATGATCAAGTTAAGCATTGGGGTGGGCTCTAATCCAGGATGACTGTGCCTCATAAAAGGGGAAATTTGGACACAGAGACAGGCATGCACAGCAGGGAGGCGGGAAGATGATGTTAATGATGTAAAGGTACGGGGACATCTACAAGCTGGGGAACACCCATGGCCACCAGAAGCCAGGAGGGAGCAATGCGCCAGGCCAGGCCACGCGGATGACATCAACCCACCCAGCCAGCACGGACGGGAAGAAGGAGCACTGGAGCCGGGCTCTGGGCCTCGCTCTGTAGGCACTAGCTGTGTGTCCTTGGATAAGTCCCTCTCCCTCTGAGCCACAGTGCCCCTGCTATAGACTGAACGTTTGTGGGTCTGGGTCCCCCCAGATTAGGGCTGTTGAAGCCCTAATCCCCAGCGTGATGGTATTTGGAGGTGGTGAGGTCATGAGGGTGGCACCCCCATGAAAGGGATTAGTGGTCCTTACAAAAGAGTCATCAGAGAGACGATCGTTCTCTCCACCACGTGAGGACCCAGCAGGAAGGCCGCCGACTGTAAGCCAGGAAGCGGGCCCTCATGTGATACCTGAGCCGCAGGCACCTTGACCTTGGACTTCCCAGCTTCCAGGACTGTAACCCGGTCGACGGTATTTGTTACAGCCGCCTAGGCTAAGACGGTCACCATCTGCCAAACGTGTTGGGTGAACTGTAGAACTGGAGAGGGCCCTCTGCACTCCAGGACTGAGCAATTCTACTGCATGTGTGCCTACTGTATACAAGACACTTGGCTAGTTACAAATACACTCATCCGCCTCTTCACGGGTCCCCCAAGCACCCACTTTGCACCAGGCACTGCACCAGTGGGAGAGAGGATGCTCATCAGGACAGATGAAGCCCTTGTCCCCGGGAGGCACTCACAATCCAGGGTTTCACAGACGGGTGTCCTGCCTTTGCATCACCACATGCCCGAGGGGTGGGCAGGGATTGGCTCACACCCCTGGGGGCTGCGCGGCCGCTGGAGAGGCCAGGTCTGTGGTTCCCAAAAGGGAGACACATATAAGGGGACGTCTGGGTGGCTCAGTCGGTTAAGCATCCCGACTTCAGCTCAGGTCACGATCTCGCGGTCCGTGGGTTCGAGACCCACATCGGGCTCTGTGCTGACAGCTTGCCCCGGGCCCAGCTCTGTGGGATTCTCGCTCTCTCTTCTCTCCCTGCCCTCCCCGACGCGAGCTTTCTCTCTCTTTCTCGAAATAAATAGATACACCATCTTGAAAAAAGGAAGCACATAGGTTTGTAGTAAAGACTCTGGGCTTGGAGGGCCAAGGCCGAGGTTCTAGGAGAGCCCACTTGTACTCCCAATAGTGTGACTTCAGCTTCCTTAGCTGGAAAATGGGTTCATGGCTATCCCTACCTCACGGGATCAGGGAGCACGACATGGGATTTAACACACGTGCAGTCCTCGGATCAGGGCCCAGCTGCGGGCAGTGGTCAGGAAGCAGTGGCCACTCTTTCTCGACCTCCATGGCCACGGAGACAGACTGAGGCCAAGAGGTGATGCTGCCAGGCAGCCCTGGCCTTATCACAGGCTGGAGTGAGTCAGCTGCCTCCTGTCCCCTTGTTAATTTCTGCTCCGCTCCTTCGCTGACCAATACGGAAACTGAGGCAAGGGGACAGAACAACTTGCCCAAAGTTATTTAGTGAGTGGGGGCCCAAAGGGAACTGGATTCTGTGGCTCTCAGCAGAGCGCATCCTCTCCCACCCCACCCCACCTGATGACCCCATTCCCCCTCCGCCTCCCTCCCTCCTCTCCCTCTCCCCCTCTGCCTCCCTCCCTCCTCTCCCTCTCCCCCTCCTCCCCTCCCTCCTCTCCCTCTCCCCCTCCGCCTCCCTCCCTCCTCTCCCTCTCCCCCTCCTCCCCTCCCTCCTCTCCCTCTCCCCTCCACCTCCCTCCCTCCTCTCCCTCTCCCCCTTCTTCCCTCCCTCCTCTCCCTCTCCCCCTCCGCCTCCCTCCCTCCTCTCCCTCTCCCCCTTCTTCCCTCCCTCCTCTCCCTCTCCCCCTCCGCCTCCCTCCCTCCTCTCCCTCTCCCCCTTCTTCCCTCCCTCCTCTCCCTCTCCCCCTCCGCCTCCCTCCCTCCTCTCCCTCTCCCCCTCCTCCCCTCCCTCCTCTCCCTCTCCCCCTCCGCCTCCCTCCCTCCTCTCCCTCTCCCCCTCCTCCCCTCCCTCCTCTCCCTCTCCCCCTCCACCTCCCTCCCTCCTCTCCCTCTCCCCCTTCTTCCCTCCCTCCTCTCCCTCTCCCCCTCCGCCTCCCTCCCTCCTCTCCCCTCTCCCCCTCCGCCTCCCTCCCTCCTCTCCCTCTCCCCCTCCTCCTCCCTCCCTCCTCTCCCTCTCCCCCTCCGCCTCCCTCCCTCCTCTCCCTCTCCCCCTCCTCCTCCCTCCCTCCTCTCCCTCTCCCCCTCCACCTCCCTCCCTCCTCTCCCTCTCCCCCTTCTTCCTTCCCTCCTCTCCCTCTCCCCCTCCGCCTCCCTCCCTCCTCTCCCTCTCCCCCTCCGCCTCCCTCCCTCCTCTCCCTCTCCCTCTCCCCCTCCTCCTCCCTCCCTCCTCTCCCTCTCCCCCTCCTCCTCCCTCCCTCCTCTCCCTCTCCCCCTCCTCTTCTTCTCCCTCAAGTGGCCTGCCTGTAGTCACACCGGCTAGAAAAGGCTAAACCTTGATCCCTCTGGCTCCTGCCCAAGCGGGCTGAGTGTTTTCGCCATCGGCACGCCATGACCCCCACCCACACCCCCCACTGGAAAATGAAGCCTGGTCATCACCAATCTCTCACCATCGGCAACACACTGCTGCTGTAGTTGCATTAACGTCTCGAGTCTTCATGAAAACACCACAAAGCATTACCCCATTTGACAGAGAAGGAAACTGAGGCTCAAAGGGGCCAAGTCCCTTCAACCAGCAAGGAAGCTATGGGGCCACATTCGAACTCAGGGCCTGGCCCTCCTTGCCCCCCGCCATCGCCCTGTGTCCAGAGCATCTCCGCACGAAGCCACGGGCACCATGCTATCTGGCACAGTCCTGGACGCTGGTGCCCTCATGCCAAGGACAGCCACGGCCCAGGGAGGTGGCCAGTGGGCTGAACATAAAAAATGCCACTCTCCTCTCTGAAGAGACAACACTGATTCATCCCTCCAGCAGGCATTAACTGAGCACCTGCTAGGAGCCAGGCCCTGGAGATCGCAGAGAGAAGCAGGAGCCAGGAACAGAAATTTCCGGAAGGACGCAAGGGAGCTAGGAGGCAGCACCAAGGAGAAATGGATGATGCTCCCCCAGGGGGGTGGACGTGGGCCTGCCTGTCCGTCTGTCCGTCTGTCCGTCTGGAGGGGCGGATGCGGCCCAGCTCTCCCCAGGACTCTCCGCGGTGCAGACCGGCTTTAGGACAGGGGGCCGGCGGGCCAGCCAGAGGGACTGACCGGGCGACGGCGTGGGGTACAGAGAGCTGTGACCCGAGGTCTTCTCATCTCCAGCGGCTCTGCTGTCTGTGATCGCCCTGCCGCCTGCGGCCTCTGGGCCCGAATCAATTTTCTCCACCTCCATCTACCTGCAGACAGCGCCCTGGGCTTCCCACAGCCCTGGAAATACCAGCTCCAGCCTGCGCCCGGGGGGTCCAGGAGGCAGGGCACGGCCTGACCAGCACCCCCAAGTCCCAAGTGTGAATCCCCAGCCTGCGCCTGCTGCAAAGCGCGCATCCGAATCGTCACTAATCACAGAGATCACCTCAACTACCAGGCACTCGGGGAGGGCCAGGTCTCCACTGAGCACCTCCCTGGCTGAGCTCTGGCTGCATCTGAGCTCTCGTTTTATCCTCAAGCAGCCCTGGAGGCAGGAACCAGTATCCCCATTGGACAGATGAAGAGATTGAGGGTCAGAGAGTAACTGATATCTCTGGATCCAGCCCAGGGCTGGGTGGCTCCAAAGCATCTCCTCCTTCCTAGGGAGCAGGGGAGGCGCATGTGGGCAGGGGCCCTCCGGAGATCCATGAAGAGAAGACCCATCGTCCAGGAACGTCCCAGGGCGATGCCTGAAGCTTCTTGGGTCCAGAGACCAGGAGCCCTTCTTAAAAAAGAAAAAAAAAGTTACTTATTTATTTTGAGAGACAGAGTGAGTACAAGTCGGGGAGGGACAGAGAGGAGGAAAGGAGAGAACGAATCCCAGACACGGGGCTTGATCCCACGAACCGTAAGATTATGACCTGAGCCGAAATCGATAGTCAGACACTTAACTGGCTGAGCCACCCAGGCCCCCCCAGAAGCCCTTCTTTGTGTTGGCTTTTCAAGACGGGGCTGGGGGACCCCCAACGAGTGTCTTCGCCTCTCTGAGCCTCAGCGGTGCCATCATCGGTAACACAGGGGTGTCCTCACGGGGTGTCCCTCACAGAACCCGCATCAGACAGCATGGCTGTGGGACCCGGGGCAGGCCCAGAGGCCGCCACATCTAAATCAGAGCCACCGCCTTCCTCCGCCTCACCGTCTACTGGCTTCTGGTCTGCTCTGTTCCCTGGCAGTTCTCAGCAGCACAGAGGGAAACCACGCTTTGTGTTCAGGCTCCAGAGACAAGTTCATTGGGACCGAGGCTCCGGGACTCCCAGCCGTGTGCCCTGATCCTCGGCACCCAGGTGCTACGTGTCTCCGTGGCCACAGCCCTGCACCGTGCAGGGGGCGTGGGGAGCCGGAGGCTCTCCCGGTGGAAGCTACACGCCATGGTCATCTCAGTTCTGCTTACAAAGCACCCCCTGCATTCATGCATTGCCTCGTTTAATATCGCGGCAACCTTGTGGGCAGGTATGACTATCTCCCTTGCGCAGGTGAGTAACCTGAGACTCAAAAGCATTGAATGGCCCACCCGAGTCCCCGAGGAAAGACAGCAAGAGCCTGGCCAGGCCTGAAACCCAAATTCCTTTGGCTCCAAGGTCATTGTTCTTCCGCAGCTCCACGCCCTCCCCAGCCTGAGATGACCGACAATCCCCACCAGCTCCTCCTAAAATCCCCGTGGGAGGTCAAGCGCCCCTCCAGACTCACACAGAGCTGGGTTCTGAGTCTCAATAACCAACATTGAAAGCACAAGCAAGGAAAGGAAAAATAGACATTGGACCTCCACCAAAATTTAAAACGTTTTGTGCTGCAAACAATACCCTCAAGGAAGTGAGAAGGCAACTCACAAAATGAGAGAAAATATCTGCACCTCATGTATCAGATAAGGCATTTGTATCCAGAATTTATAAAGAACCCTTATGACTCAATAACAGACAACTAGGGTGCCGGGTGGCTCAGTCAGTTAAACATCCGACTTCGGCTCAGGTCATGATCTCGCGGTTTGTGAGTTCAAGCCCCACGTCGGGCTCTGTGCTGACAGCTCGGAGCCTGGAGCCTGCTTGGGATTCTGTGTCTCTCTCTCTGCCCCTCCCCTGCTTGCTCTCTCTCTCTCTCAAAAATAAACATTTTTAAAACTTTTAAAAATAATAACAAGCAACCAATTTTTTTTATAGCTGGGTAAAAGATCTGAATAGACATCCCCCAACCCAAAGAAGCTACGTGAATGGCCAAGAAGCACATGGAAAGACGCTTGACATCATTAGCCTTCAGGGAAATGCAAATCAAAATCACAATGAGATAGCACTTGACTAGAGTCAGTCGGACGGGTAACAAGTGCTGGCTAGAATGCAGGAAAATCAAAGTCCTCCTGCACTGCTGGAAGGGGCAGCAGAAAGATGCAGGGGCTTGGAAAACCGTCTGGCGGTTCCTACACTGTGACACAGGATGTGACCGAATGTCTCAGCAATTTCACTCCTAGGTAGCTACCAAAGGGGCTTCGAAACACATTTCCACACAAAAACTCCACAAATGTTCAGAGCAGTGCTACCCCCAGCAGTCAAAAAGTGGAAACCAGTGCCCAGGGGGCTCAATTATGTCCTGAGCCAGAATCAAGAATCGGTTAAGCATTGGATCCTTAACCGATTCTTGATTCTGGCTCAGGCCAGAATCCTGTGGTTCAAGAGATCGAGCCCCGTATCGGGCTCTGTGCTCATAGCACAGACCCTGTTTGGGATTCTCTGTCTCCCTCTGCGCCCTCCCTAAATAAATAAACAAACAAACAAAGAAACAAGCATTTTGGGGAAACAACCCACATGCCCATCAGCAGACAGATAAACAAATGTGGTACATCCATACAATGGAATATTATTCAGCCATAAAAAGGAATGAAGTACAGACACATGCTGCAATAGAGAGGAACCCTGAAGACACTCTGCTAAGTGAAATAAGCCTGTCACAAAAGGTCACATAGTGGATGAGTCATTTACACGAAATGCCCAGAACAGGCAAATCTACAGACAGAAATAGATCAGCAGTTACCAAGAGCTAGGGGGAGAGGGGAGCTGGGGGTGCCTGCTAACAGATAGGGGGTATTTTCAGAGTAATTAAAATGTTCTAAAATAGGACTGTGCCCATAGCTACACAAGGCTGTGAGGAGACTTAAAAAAAAACAAAAAACAAAAAACATGGAACTGTACATTTCAAATGCACGTGAATGTGATGTATGTGAATTACATCTCAATAAAGCTGGGGGGGGGGGGGACAAAAAAAAAAAAAAAACCATTTCTGGCAAACCCCAGAGCGGCGTGACCTTGGAAGGAAGACTTTCCAGTTCCAGACCTCAGTTTCCCCTTCTGCAAAGTGGGCCAATAAACCGCACCGCTTTGCATGCAGACCAAGAAGGCAGCGGCTGGAGCCCCTCACACAGTAGGCGCTCACCCTGTACGAGGCTCCTTCCCCAGCGTGGGAGGCCACCCGGGTCGCCCGGGGCAGGGTGCTCCGCCACCAGAGGCCCAGCCTGGCCCCGGCTGCGGGACGGAGTGGACAGAAGAGGATGCTCATCGCCCATGACATAATTTAGATGGATGGCTCGGGCCATCCGTCAGGCTGGGAGCGGGCGGCCCGGGAAGAGGCCGTGGGGGAGCCCATTACGGTACACGTGTTAACAGCGCTTCCTTTGTACCGACAGCCGCGCGGGCGCGGGCAAGGGCCGCTCCCCGCATTGTCTGCGCGCCGCGGCCGCGCGGTGATGAATGGGCCGCGCGCGCCCGGCCGCCCCCGCCGCCGCCCTGGTACCGCGGGCGGAGGGCGACACCGCGTGGCCGCGCCAGGAACTGCGGGCCGCGGGCCATCGTTCAGTGCTCAAAAACTCTCAGTTTAGCACAGAGCCTGGCACACGGTAGGTCCTCACGAAATCCAGACGGTGATTATCATTGCCTTTATTTTCAGGGGGAAAAAAACGAACACAACCAAGGTCAGACACCGCCAGATAAAATAGAAGGATATCAGGATATTCCATGATGTTTGAATTTCAGAGAAACAGCAAATAATTTTTTGGAGTGTAAGTATATCCCAAATATCTCATGAGACATGTTTTTAAAAACTCGTTCGTGGCTGGGGCACCTGGGTGGCTCAGTCGGTTAAGCATCCCACTCTTGATCTCAGCTCAGGTCTCGATCTCAAGGTCCTGAGTTCAAGCCTGGTGTTATGCTCAGGACTGAACATGGAGCCTACCTAAAAAAAAAAAAAAAAAAAAAAGTTTACATTTATTTATTCTTGAGAGACAGAGAAAGACAGAGTGTGAGCAACAGAGGGGCAGAGAGAGAGGGAGACACAAAATCCGAAGCAGCAAAATCTGAGCTGTCAGCACAGAGCCCGATGCGGGGCTCCAACCCATGAACCGTGAGATTATGACGTGAGCCAAAGTCGGATGCTGAAAATGAGGAAAGCGACGGCCTGTCCCTATATCTGTATAACCACACCAACAGGATTTGTGTGCAGATTAAAGGAGATGATATGTGTGAAAGGATTTAAAGAGAATCAAGGTCACGGCCGATGAGACTTCAAAGTTCTTACGTTCACACTCGATTTGCAGAGTTGAGAGAAGGCACAGCCAAGCGTAATAGAGGAGTCCACCAGCCACGAGGTGGAATGTGAGTCAGCCAGACAACTCCCTTCGTGCCTTTGCACACGCTGTGTCCTGCACCTAGACCCCCCTTCCTCCCCAGACTAGGTCCTATCCGTCCTCCGGGCCTCAGCCTGCTGAAGGTTCTCTCGGACTCCCTCCTTCCATATTCATTATCCCCCTCACATGCTTCCCTGGAACACTGATTGTTTTCATCTCAGCCTCCCACCTCCACTCTGTCTTCCACCTAAGGGGGAGCCAGCCTCTTGTTCCTCTACGCCTAGCCCAGCACATAGTAGGTAGTCAGCTCATATCTGTTGAGTGGGTCGATGTGTGCACAGTAGGTCAAAGCTCAGAAATTATTACCTTCTACCTTGTCGCTTGGCAAGAACCCAAATGTAAGCGCGTGACGGTGGGGATGGGGTCTGCCCTGGCCCCCTCGCGGGAGCCCCCAGCATCCAGCAGGCACCTGAAAAGACGTGTTGAATTAACCCGGACTGCTAACGTTACTGAACACGCCGTGCGTACGGCCCTGGGCCAAACGCTTTTCTCCACTATTCGCCCATCACAATAAGCCAGTGATGTCAAGGCTATTATTGTGCCCATTCTACAGATGAGGAAGCTGAGGCACAGTGAAGGGACGTAAACCCACCTGCCGAAGAAGACACCCCTGTACGTGGAAGGGCCTCACCTCAAGCAGGGCAGCCGGCTCTGGTGCCCACCTCCACCATGCCTCCGCTCAGGGGTCTTGGATGGGACAGGCGTGGGCATGCACCCCGGCTCCAACCTTCTCCAGCAAGTGACCCCAGCAAACCTCTTCCCCTCTCTGGATCTCCATTCCTTCCATTTCTAAGTGGAGCGAATGAAATGACCGACCCCACAGGGTGGTGGCAAAGAAGAGGAAGCAGCCGTGGGAAAGGCACTCAGCAGGTAACTGATGCATTTGGCTCACTGCGTGGTGGCATCCCTGGTGGTCACCAAAGCTGTGGTGAAAAGAGCAGAGAGCAAGCTCTTAGCGTTGCCTACGTGCCCAACTTGTGGGGCAAAAGAGCATTCTGAAGCTTCTAATGCCTCCTGGAGGCAGAAAAATAGTTGGAGAGGTTTCTATTAAGATTTTCTGCAGAAATTGGTGCCCCTGGCAGACCATGGGGCAGGGAAGTGACTGTGAGGTGCCTGGATGCCCCGTCCCCAGGTGAAGCCTGGGGGACAGGAGACAGGAGACAGGCAGGGAACTTTGCAGGGTGCCAACCAAGCCTCCTTCCCAGCTGTCTGGTCACCAGGTCCCACACCCAGGCCAGCAGGGGTAGGATGGAATGGGGGGGTTGCTTGGGGGGCTTTGAGGCATAGGGAGAGGACATCCTGTCTGAATCAGGATTCTCTCTGCCCCAGATCCTGCCCCACCAGCAGCCAAGCTCTGCCGATTTGCTCTTCTCGCCGAAAGTGTCACGGTTTCCTGCCTCATCTGCTTATTAAACAGATTTCTACTGGGTGTCTGCTCTGGGCTGGCACTGGCCGTTCTTGGCACCAAGAATTTGGTGATGAACAAGTAGACATGGGCAAATGGAGGCGCTTTCCCCCTCGCCGAGCTCATAGTCTGGGGCAGGGAAGAGGCAACAGGTCATCAAAGCAGAGTGATGGGCAAAGCCCAGGGGGCTGGGAGTCCCCAGAGGAAGCACCTGACCGACCTGGGGGATCAAGGAAAACCTCCTGGAGGAGGTGACATTTAAGCTGAGCCAGAAAGAATGCGTGGGATGAGTCATACTGGGGAGAGAGGCTGAATGCTCCAGAGAGAAGAAATCATGAGCCAAAGGTGTCAGAGGGAGGAGACTGAACATCCCGGGGGGGGGATGAAGTGAGCATGTGGCAGCACAGGGGGTGATGGGTCCGCTGAGGTGAGCAGGGCTGGACCGATCGTGACCTTGAAGCCATGGTGAGAATTTATGGGTTTTGCTGGGGTGCTAGGGAGCCATAGAGGGTTTTACGCATGTGGAGAGGCACAGCCAGATTTCCCACAGCCTTAAATACAAACCCCTCTGCCTTCCCCCTCCCCGACCAGACTACTAAATGGGATGCCAGTTGTCCATGGGAAGCACCTTCCTTCCGCCATGACCGCGCCCTCCAGATGGCCCAAGGACACGTCAACGAATGGATATGCGGGGTTCCTCTATCATGGCAGGCCACGGCCTTGAGGCCACCCCACCCCGGCAGAGGGGTCTCCTACTCCATTCCTGCTCTCAGGAAGCCAAGGTTTCCACACTACTCCAAATATGTCCCCTACTCAGACCTCTGCCCACCTTCCCAGGAAGGGACGCTAGCTCCTGGGGGTATGCCTGGGACTGCAGCTGGAGCCAGTGAACCCAGAGCACAGAGCCGCAGGTCTTTCCCTCAAGGTCACCTTAGACTTTCACCCACTCTGGGCCTCAGTTTCCCCAGCTACACTGAGGTGACCCCTAACTCTCAGTAGTAATGACTCTCCCACCACGCCCACTCCAGGTCAAGAATCTGGCAGGAACATCACAAACCACGGTTACCAGGCACATCCACTTAGCTCCAGGCACGTGACGTAGAAATGTCCACCCTTGTTTTATGGTAGTCACTTGCCCAGCCAGCTAGAGGCAACCAGATGAAAAACAGCCCCCAGGTCGCTAACACTTAGCAGGGACCCAGTACCTTTACATCAGTCAGATCGCATCCTTACAGCCACCCTGTGGATTATTAACCCGTTTTCTAGGAGAGGAAACGGAGGTTCAGAGAGACAGAGAGAGAAACTTGTGCAAGGTCACACAGCAAGTTAGAGGAAGGGCTAGAGCTCCAACCTAGTCCCCTGGCATGTTTTTAGAGGAGCTGGAAGAAATTTCTAGAGGGGAGAGGAGGACAGACAAGACTCCCACCCAGACCAGTCTCCATCCCGTGGTGGGAGGGCTCCCTTCACTTTGCCCACAAGGCAGAAGCCAGTCATTCCCTGCTTTAAGGGGGGATTTCCCCTCCAGCTCCTGCCCCGCCCCCAGAAGCTACCCCCACCCTTCCCCCAGCCGTCCCCCTCCCCCTATCCCACTCGCCAGCACAAAGAGTTGCCAAGGTAACCGCATTGCCAAAGACTTCCCTCTTTGTCTGGGGCCAGGGGAGGAAATTCATAAGCCAAGTCTCTGCTCGCTGACCCCTGATGACCCCCACAGGGCAGTTGGGCCCTGGATCATCCCTGCAAGGCCCTCGCACCCCACCCCACCCATTTCAGCAAATGATAGCTTAGTGGCAACTCCCGGTCACAAACTCTAGGTCTCAAGGTACAAGAGGCCGGTGGCTGCGGTGAGGTGTTGGGGGGATAACGTCTGGAAAACACGCGGCTGGCAATCGCGCAGGAGGGGACACAAGGCAGGACGACACTATATGCTTGACACTGGGTGCCCATGTTAATACCTACTATGCGCCTGGCACGGTAAAGTGCCCCAAGTCACATCGAGAGTACTGAGCAGAGCGCCTACTAAGCGCTTGGGGCTTTGCTGGACACCGAAGGGGCACAGACGACGGCCCCCAGTATGTGCTTCCCTCTGCGCGAGGATGATGGAGAAGCGGGGAGCAATGAGGTGGGTTGAGAAGTCCTCGTGGAGAGGCAGGCATTTGCGCCAAGCCTTGAACATCCAATTTGGACACACAACGGATGGAGAAGTTGGACAACAGGAAGTTGATACTCTCTGAGCAACAGCTATGCACCGGGCAGGTCAGGCAGGCCCCTTGCTTTAAGCAGAAAAGTCAAGATGTAAAGTCAGGCCCATCTGATTCCAGTGGCCTTTCCTCTGCTATGGTGTCTGATGATGTTCTGGAAGGTACTTCTCTGAATGAAGGAGGCGGGCGCAGGGCGCCCACCAGCCGCAGCTGAACTTGGAGCCTGAGGAGGAAATACACCTTTGTTATTTTATGCTCATGGGAGTTGATCCACCCCAATTAAGATCTCAGGGCTGTGTTACCACAGCGGATCCCAGCCCATTCTGTTACGGGGATAGTCCGAACCAAAATCCTGGGTCTGACTCTCATTGGCTAGATTGGGTCATCGCCGAACCAATCACTGCAGGCAGAGGGCAGGAGTGTTCGACTGGCTCAGGCCTGGGTGGTGCCCACCTCCAGCCACGAGGAAGGGGCGGTCAGCCCCATTCAAACTGGGAAGACTAGGCCTGGCGGAGGACTCGGTGAGACGAATGGGGTGCTGTTACCGGAAAAGGGAACAGCTGCTGCATAAGGCAAAACCACCAGGTCTCCACTCCTGGGGTCCCGTGGTAAGACGCTGTGCAGGAGGTTCCCGCACTGAACGCAGGCCGAGGCCTCAGGCCCCTTTGTAGGCGAAGACCTTACAAGCCTCTGAGATTCGCCGGGAAGGAGATGCTACTGAGGCCTGCTGGGCCATGTTGCTTCTCTCCTAGGTCTCAGGAAGTCCTTCGGTTGCCGGCGCGGGTGGCCGGTCTTCCCCAGGGAGGGTCTGGGGGACTCCGCCGAGGTAGGGAAGCCGGGTCGGTGGCAACGGCCTGCCCAAAGCAGCAGTCTAGACGAAGCTGTGCACGGCTCTTCCGAAAGCCCAGATGTTTTCCCTCCCTGGCTCTCCTTACATGGCTCCCGACCAATTACTACCAGCATTTACTGAGCACCCACTGGGAACCAGGCCCTGTAACGGGGGCTCCATAGACCTCACTGCGTCACAAAGACCCTCACAAGCACGTATTAGAGTGCTATTTCATAATCCAAACGAGCAGACGGACGCTCAGAAATAACATGGCCTACCCAAGGTCGCACAACTCGAAACGGAGCTCCCAGTCTTTAGCCATCCATTCTGTAAAAACAAAACAAAACAAAACAAAAACTAAGAAATAATCGGGCAATGCAAACAGGTAAAAAATAAAAGAGGAAATTCTCCTGAACTGGTCACACCCATTCCCGCTGGTCTACAAAGGAAGCAGCATTAACTCTTGGTTGAACATGTCCACCCGGACGTCTTTCCACACTCAGCCAATATGCTTGAGTGTGTATTATGTGCCCAGCATGTGCAAGGACGTTACAGATGGTTTTCAGACAGAGGGAGTCTCGGGGTGTAGAAATTGCAATCAGTCTAGCTTTTCATCATCTTAATTAGTCAGGGTATGGGGGTGGATGAGGCCTCTTCCCACTCCAAATTTCCCAACAATCTCCCATCTCACCCAGAGGAAAGCCAAAGTCCCGACTGTCCAGAGGCCCTGCCTGATCTGGCCCTTGGCCGTCTCCAACCTCGGCCCCGCCACCCTGTCATCATCCCCCTTGCTCTGTTCCAGCCGTAATTCATTGTTTCTTAAACACTCGTGGACACACTGCCTCAGGACCTTTGCACCTGCTGCCTCTGAAATATCTCTCTCCCGGATACCTGAAAGGCTCACATCCTCACCCGTTTTAGGTCTATCCACAGATGCCCCTTTACCTTAATTAAGTTTGACTCCTCTCACCCCAAACACTCTACACCCCCTTTCTTTTCTTTTTCCTCATAGCATCTAGTCCCCTCTGACATACTATAAAAATCTATTTCTTTTAACATTTTTTTTTATTTTTAAGTAATCTCTACACCCAACATGGGGCTCAGACTCACACCCCAAGATCAAGAGTCGCATGCTTGGGCTTTTAACAATAGCCAAATTATGGAAAGAGCCTAAATGTCCATCAACTGACGAAGGGATAAAGAAGACGTGGTTTGTATATACATTGGAATACTACTTGGCAATGAGAAAGAATGAAATCCTGCCATCTGCAGCAACGTGGATGGAACTGGAAGGTATTACGCTGAGTGAAATAAGTCAGGCAGAGAAAGACAGATACCATATGTTTTCATTCCTGTGTGGATCCTGAGAAACTTAACAGAAGACCGGGGGGGAGGGGAAGGGGGGGGAACGTTACAGAGAGGGAAGGAGGCAAACCGTAAGAGACTCTTAAATACTGAGAACAAACTGAGGGTTGATGGGGGGTGGGGGAGAGGGGAAAGTGGGCGATGGGCATTGAGGAGGGCACCTGTGGGGAGGAGCACTGGGTGTGGTATGGAGACCAATTTGACAAGAAATTATATTTAAGGGAAAAAAAGCCAATGGAAAATGAAAAGAATTCAACATACGCATTAAAAAAAAAGTCACATGCTCTACAGACTGAACCAGTCAGGCGCCCCAAAATTCTTAATTATCTTACCTTTGTCCACTCACTTACTAGTCCACAATTGAACCCCGGAACCTTCGAACATTGCCTGGCACACAGTGGGCTCTTAATGAAAGCTCGTTGGCTGGGGCGCCTGGGTGGCCCAGTTGGTTAAGCGTCCCGCTTCAGGTCAGGCCGTGATCTCATAGTGCACGAGTCTGAGCCCCATGTCGGGCTCTGCACTGACAGCTCAGATTTGGATTCTGTGGCTCCCTCTCTCTCTGCCCCTCCTCACTCATTCTCTCTCTCTGTCTCTCTCAAAAAGAAAGAAACACTAAAAAAAATTTTTTTTAATTAAAAAAGACTTGCTGGCTGGGTACATTAACGAGAAGAGGCAACAAGACTCAGACGTGCCTGAACATTTTTTAGAACTCTGAACCTCTTTTTGGAGCCAGGACTCAGCTGGGACATCTAAAAGGACAGCGTACAAGGGCAGGTGGAGGGCGGCAGGGGGATCTTCCCCCAAAGCCATTTTCTGCAAATACCCCGTCCCAACTCAGCCAAAGGTTGTGAGGTGAGGCCCCAAATCCAAAGGACCTCAAGTCAGAAATCCTCAACCCTGATGTACCAGGAACAGGGTTCTAGAAATTCAGAAACCCAAAGCAGGAGCCACCTTGCGGGGACAGCGTAGTCCCAGGCAGCTGCCTCTGCTGCAGGCCGTTTCCCCAGGTGTGATTTATGCCTCTGGCTGAACTTTATTTTCTACTTTTTGGATTCTGCTCTGGAATTTTTTTCTCCTTGGCCTTTTCCTGGGTCAATGCAGTCCTGATATTTGATTTACTGTTAACAGTATTGACTGCATAGGATTGAGCCAAGAAATGGAAGAAATTGCTTTTTCTTTCTTTCTATCTCCTCGTTGACAACTCAGTCTTAGGGCCGGGGTGGCCAAGCTTGGCGAATGCGAAAGAGGGCAAAGGGAGGGAGGGGTTTCCGTGCCTCCGCGGCTGGAAGGCTACCCTGGGAAGGAAATTAGTGAGGGGTCGTCAGCCCAAGAGCGTCCCACGCCTGCCTCTCGTCCAAAATTTTTCCCTCCTAAACAAGACAAGACAAAGGCTTGGAGAGGAGGCGGTGGGAGCAGGCCCACCTTGGATTGAAGCTGCGTGGCTGTGGGCAAGTCACTGTGGTCCTGTGTGGTCTCTCTTCTGCCCAAATACACAAACAAGCACTCACCCTAGTCCACAAAAAGGGTCTGGGAAGCCTGAACGTTTTTGAGGATATTTATTTATTGTGGTAAAATATACATAACATAAAATTCACCACTTTAAGTATTTTTTTTAATTTGAGAGAGAGAGAGCAAGGAGGAGGGGCAGAAGGAGAGAGAATCCCAAGCGGGTTCCATGCTTAGCACAGAACCCCACACGGGGCTCCATCCCATGACCCTGGGATCACGACCTGAGTGGAAATCAAGAGTCAGAGTGTCAAATAAACATTAAAAAATAAGGTGGCGGGGGGGGGGGGGGGGGGGGCGCCTGGGTGGCTCGGTTGGTTGAGCGGCCGACTTCGGTATTTGTCCTTTTATGAGTGGCTTATTTCACTTAGCCTAACGCCCTCAAGGTTCATCCACGTTGTGGCAGGTGCCAGAATGTCCTTGCTCTTGAGGACGAACGACGTCCTACAGTACGGATAGATCACATTTTGTTTTCCCATTCATCTGTGGGTGGACGCTTACGAATCATATCGCCATGAGCATGGATGTAGCCTAGAGATTTTTGAGATGTTGTAATGACAGCCCCCTCCTCTCCCAAACGAGGGTTTGCTTGCAGCCATTCCTTACTGCTCGCAGTAAAGTGCTCTCACAATTACTCTCCTGGACCGCATATGGAGTCAGGCTCAGGAAATACCACAATGAGGGAGACAGACACTGCCCTGCCGTCGCGGGGCTCACAGTCTGCTGGAGACTAAATATAAATCAACACACAGCCAAGTACACACATCGTTACAAACTGTGATAAGGGGGCCGGGGGGGGAGAGGGAGCTGGGAAAGAGACGACAGAGAGGGTCCTGCTTTACCTGAGCCGGAAGGATGCTCTCAGAAGGAAGATCCAGGATAAGCTCATTTTCCACGTAAGAGGAGAACAAAGATCATCGGAACAATGGCGGGGAATTTCTGTCGTCCCCACACTCGGGCAGCTGCGGGTACAGGGATACAGTGATTTCTGGCAGGCAGCCTGCCGGATGCCTCAGACCAGCTCATGAGAGCCAGGGGTTGCGTTTTCAGGAACCTTGTGAGCCGGCTGTGAAATGCAGCTATCATTAAAAGTCAAATTACATAAACTTGCAATCAAACGAAACACATTAAAAATCGTTCAAAACTCACCACTTCCTAACTACTTGACCACGTTTTATTATCATCCTCTGCTCTTAGAGATGTTTACACCCATCGCACCCCTCTGGCAGAACCGCATATAATGGGACCTGTGCATCTCCCCCGTCCCGCTGTCAAAGGCATCATGTTGGTGACTTGAAATCAGCCGCACTGGGAGCATTAACACCACAGATCTTGGCAAATGCTCTAAACTGGGGCTTGATTTGTTATTGTTTTGTTGCTTGTCTCGAGGTAAGAAAGGGACGTGCCAAGTGTTAATAAAGTAGATTTAACGCAAAAGGTATGAGGTGCCCATGGCCGCTCTTTTGCAAACAGGCACAAAGAAGTTGCTGTCCGCACTGAGGAGCAGGTGGCGTTCCAACGCAGGCCTTTGTTGTGCTGTTTTGTCTTCCTCGCTAACGTAAACAAAAACACCAACCAAGATTCACATCAGAACAACACATGTTAAATGTTAAACATATACCAGCGTGCAACTGAGTCATTACCGTGACTTCCACATTTAAAAATCAAGAACTGTGGGGGCGCCTGGGTGGCTTAGTCGGTTGAGCGTCCGACTTCGCTCAGGCCGTGGACTCGCGGTTCGTAGGTTTGAGCCCCGCGTCGGGCTCTGTGCTCACAGCCGGGAGCCGGGAGCCTGCTTCAGATTCTGTGTCTCTCTCTCTGCTCTTCCCCCGCACACTCTGTCTCTCCCTCTTTCTCAAATAAATAAACATTAAAAGAAATTTAAAAATCAGGGCGCCTGGATGAGTCACTCGGTTGAGCGTCCAACTTCGGCTCAGGTCATGATCTCACGGTCCGTGAGTTCGAGCCCCGCACCGGGCTGTTTGTGCTGACAGTGCAGAGCCTGGAGCCTGCTTCGGAGTCTGTGTCTCCCTCTCTCTTTTTGCCCCTCCCCCGCTCTCTGTCTCTCTCAAAAATAAATAAACATTAATTTTTTTTTAATTTAAAAGTCGAGAACTGTGGCTATCATGCTTTTTGAAAACTATTTTCGGACATGGAAAAAACATTTAAGGAAAGGTGGCTTATCCGTTCAAATTAGCGAGCCATTCAGATGGTGTATGAAGACACTGGAACAGGGCATCTGACACCAGAGCTAGTCCAGCAAACTCCAGTAGTATGATATGTACCAACTGATTGATAGAAGGGTGGAGTAATGGATTCTAGCTCTGTCACTAATGTAATCACGAGCTCAGGCAATTTTCTGAGCCCCAGGTTTCTGCTCTATACAATGAGGATAAGATGCCTTCCTTGACTATATCCCAGAGAGGTACAGGGATCAGATACAGCAGGAGTGATTGGGATTCATTTGCATGTAAGTAGGAGACACTCAACATAAACATAAACTAGCTTAATGGGAAAAGGGGAGAGTCATTCGTTCTCAAAATTAGTTGGGATATTGGGGCAGCTCAAGATTCAAAAGAAAAGCTCTCGTTTTTCCCTTTTGCCTCATCTCACGAAGGTGGCTACACGCTCTCCTTCTGCAGATGCACCTTCCCCCTTCTCCGTCGGGCTGGTACCTGCCCTACAAACCTCAGTGGAGAAGCAGCAGCTCCCTCCTACCAAGCCCACATAGCGATCCCAGGGAAGGGCTCTGATTGGCCCGGCTTGGGTCATGTGCTGCCTGTTGCACCAATCACCGTCGCCACAGAGATTGGATGCTGCGTTGGGTCTTACCTGGGTCGTGGGACCACTTCTGCAGCCAGGGCAAGCCGGATCTGCTTCCAGAGAGCTTTCTAGGCAGACAAAGTTCGGCAATCCGCTCCGGGAGGTTGGATGTGCGCCGGAAAGATGAGACCAACAACAAGTGTGAAGGATTGTTGAGGATGATCATCCTCAGAAGAGAGGGAGGAGGTTGTCTGGATCTCACACACGGACTGAACATTTAGCAAACATATCTTTTCACACTGCAAAATTGATCCTGTAGCTCCAGGCTGGAAACCTGCCAGGTCGTCATGATCTGGGCTTGCCCACATCTCGGGGCTCATTTTGGGCCTTCTCCTGCTCTCGCAGTGCCGCCGCCCCCGGCCCCACCCTCCGGCTTCTCTGTTTCACACTGTCTCTCCCTTTCCTTCCTCAGGGTCCTTCACACATGTTTCCTCTGCCTGGACTACTCTTCCCCTAACTCCTTAACCCCAATCAATCTTTCTAATCTACTTCCCCCATGAGCACCCTGGACAATAGAGGCGTATTTGTCTTGCTCACAGTACATCCCGCCGCTGAGCGCAGGGCAAGGCACAAAGTAGATAGTCAACAAACACTTCTGAAATGAATAAATAAATGACTGCTTATTATTCTAAGAGGAGAAAAGTCACGACTTCCTGCCCTTACACACAGATTCATTCATTCTTCCCTTCTGGCAATACTGTGCCGCAGGCTAGGAGACAGAACAATAAACAAGGAATTATTCTTGCCTTCAAGAAGATCCTGGTTTCATGGGAAAAGATGGTGGAGAGCCACAGAGTTGGCACAGAAGGAGCACGGGGTGGGTGAGGGGCAAGGGAGAGGAGGCAAACGCTTTGCGGAGAAGGGGAAGCCCAAAATCAGAAGTGATAGATAAATAGAAATTAGGTGGTGAAGGTAGGCAAACCCAGGGGGCGGCACTGAGATGGGGAGGTGAGGTTATTCCAGGCAGAGGGAACAGTAATGCAAAGATCTGCAGGCTAAGAGGAGAAGCGATGTGTAGTCAGAGAGAGAGAGAGAGAGAACACCAGCCCACATATTATGGGGGAATGTGTGTGAGGATCCAGGAGGCTGACTCCAGAGAGGCAAACCCAGAATGGCCTTTAAGCCATTGTAAGGAGACTGTGCTCGATCCAAATAGGGCCACAAGACCTCACTGAAGTATATTAATCAGGGATGTGACTTGGCCACATTGTGTATTAGAAAGAACTCTTCAGCCAGCCCATCACCTTGGGGACACAAGCTAAGAGTATCAGTTTAAAGGGTTCAATTTAGATGGATTAATGACTCCATGGTAGGGGCAGCTGGGCAGGTCTGACAGTTTCCCACCTTTTGCAGTCGATATTGTAATCCCTGATTCTTGGAACCCTCCTCCCCTAGGTTCCCAGAAGCATAGACTCATACAAATGGAGAAACCCTGCCTCATAGGCCCAGGCAAAGGGGGGCACAGCCCCTCAGTCTCGCAGAGGCCAGAAGAATATAAGGTGGAACTCTAGAATCACAGCATTTGCAAAGGCTTGGAATCCCAGAATTACGAACCAATAACATCAATCTTGGCCAGCTCAGGACGACTCCGTGGCCTTAGGCAGCCCAAACCCTTAAGAAATGACACATGATTCTTCTTGGGGAGGCGGCCTTGGTCTCCCTAAACCTCCTTCATACGGGGCCCAGGGGGTTATCTTGTTCCCCCCGCTGCATGGCTGCTTCCTTGAAGCCCCCTACCCTACACCCCGGTGGGCTATACTCGGGCACCCTCTGGCCCAGACCCCACTCCTCCCTGCAGAGAACAGAAATATTTTCTTAGCTAGCATCGGTCCTTAAGGATAAATGCTGTGTTTTCTTTCTTTTTTTTTTTTCATCCCCACCTCGGAGGGTGCCAGAGTTCAACTCAATTTTCTCAGATTAAATAAAATTTCAAAGTGTCAGTCCCCAGCAAACGACAAGTTGGAAGGTGGTTGATTTTCCTAACCCGATCGCCAGTCCAATTACAATTTTTAATCTATATGTAGATAATGGTGAACAAAACCCCATAGAAATGTCAAGAGTGAGGAGGTTATTAGCTTAGTTTTAATTACTGTCGATCATTCTTAGCAACTGGAGAGACCCGGCAAATTGGGGGACGGCGGCCTTCCTCCAGAAGAGTTCAGCCGGGCCCCTGGGCTGCTCTTCTGCGAAGCCAGCCCCGCAAGGAGGCTGTCGTGGCGCCGGGTCAACGCCACGAGTTCCTGCCCAGACAGGCCCGTGAACTTGGACTCAGGCGGAATCAGGCCGCACCAGCTGATGCGATGTGACCACAGACCTTCCCCCTAGAGCGTTTCTTAAGGCTGCAAGCCTCATCCGGGCGCTCCCAACCTCTTTGTGTCGAAAACCTTCCCAGGGGTTATCTTTTGTCTTGATGATAAAAGTAACACGGGCTCCTTTAGAAGGATGTTTGAGAAATTGGAAAAGACGAACCATGGAGGGTAGAAAATGAACCTATGCCAGTCTCACTGCCTAAAAAAACTGTTAGTATTTTGGGTTATTTCTAGCCTTCTCAATGTGTGTGTGTATACACACGTGTAAATATACACACACACACACACACATATATATATAATAAAACATGTGATACATACCCTATATATATATATATAACAGATATATACCTATATATTAAATACATGTGTATTTAATATTAAATTTCTGCAATAGGAATAAATATTTTACAGTATAATATTATAAATACAACTATAATTAAATAATAACACATAATGTAATGTTACAATTATACATACATACACAAAAATTGGAATTATACTGCATGTGGATTTTTACATCCCGCTTTATTTACTTACTTATTTTTTTACTTATCGTGATATCATAAACAGCTTCTCGTATCGTGGATGTTATTTGCAAGCATAACTTTAGTGGCTGCAGAATATTCTATACCCAGGATACAACACACATTTAACTAATCCCTCCCTTATTTTTACACATACAAGGCCAATGCATATTTTATTTTTTATTGAAAAAAATTTTAATGTTTGTTTATTTTTGAGAGAGAGAGACACAGAGCCTGAGCAGAGGAGGAGCAGAGAGAGAGAGAGAGAGACAGAATCCAAAGCAGGCTCCAGACTCCGAGCTGTCAGCACAGAGCCCAACGCGGGGCTCGAACTCGCAAACTGTGAGATCACGACCTAAGCTGAAATCGGATGCTTAACCGACTGAGCCACCCAGGTGCCCCCCCCCATGCATATTTTAATACAGAGGCAACAACATCTTATGTTTAATGTTTAATATTGTACTCTGGTTTTTTTCACTTAATGATAAGTGGTTTTCTGTGTTATTGTGAACTCTGTGGCTGTCGTTTTAATAGATCATTCAACCTCCAGCAAGTATTTCTGAAATGGTAACCTGTGCCAAGCACCGTGCTAAGTGTTAGGAATGTAGAGATTAGAATCCTCTAAGCATTAGAGTCACCTAGCATTCTTGATCTTATAAACCTTTTATTAACCTGAATATACATTCTAATATAATACTTCTAAATCTTTCGTTACATTGAATATACATCCTAATCAAATGAGCCATTCTGTTATTGCAGATTTGGGTGGATTAACATTTCTCATATTTGTACAGAACACTGCCTAGGATATTTTGGTAGGTAAACTATTATCTCTCTTCTGAAGCATCTTCTTCTTATAAATTCCTCAGAATGCAATGAATGGGTCAAAGGTATTCACATTTTTAAGGTTCTTAGTGAGAAATCTGGTTCCTACTTAAATGAAGTTTTAAGCAAGAAACTGATCCGTGACCTAAAGCAAATACCAAAAAAAGAGTCAAAGTTAGACCCCGAAGGGGCTCTATTCTAACTCATTAGAAACAGTGCTATGTTTAATATCTGCAAGGCTATCAGAAGGATATAAGGAAAGGATAACAGCGACCCATTCACAGATAGAGATACACAATTTTTTAAACTGATCGCATTCATCATTTCATTTGTGAAACATTTTTTGGAAACTACGAAGTCACATCTTCTGAAGAGTAGGGTAAGCACCGCTCGTCGTTTGGCAAAGCGATTTCAGGTAGAAAAGGCATGAACCCACTTTTAATTGCCATCGTCGTGTGTTTGTGTTTGTTTGTGTGTTAGGAAAAAAATGCAAGTAGAGTATCAAACCCATACGCTCATGAGATCAGTTTAGAACAGAGCAAGGAAGGAATAAGAGAGGTGTATTTAAATTCAGTTTGAAGAACAATATTAAGCGTAGAAGCATGCAGGCAGCCTGAAGACAGCAATCACTGGGTGTTCGAGAGGGCCACGGGAGATGCTGGGGAGATCAGTGTGACACAGGACAGTGATGACAAGAGACTGTTATCAAGCCTAAGCTGATGGGTACCAAAAAGCCCAAGATCTCAGGGAACTTGTATTTATTAAGTATTCACATATGGCAAGGCTCTGAGAGCCAAACTTTGGACTTTCCTTCGCTCAAGAGAGTCAAAATGACATTTCAGACCTCCACAGTTGCCCATCAAACTAACCTGGGGAGATTTTTTTAAGGCACCAATGGCTGGGCCCCTTCATTAGAGCCTCTCTGCATCCATACCTCCGAGTGAGGCCTGAGCATCAGTATTTTTTTCTTTTTTTTCTTTTTTTTAATGTTTATTTATTTTTGACAGAAAGAGAGACAGAGCATGAGCGGGGGAGGCGCAGAGAGAGACAGAGACAGAATCCGAAGCAGGCTCCAGGCTCTGAGCTGTCAGCACAGAGCCTGACACAGGGCTCGAACTCACAGACCGTGAGATCATGACCTGAGCCGAAGTCGGAAGCTCAACTGCCTGAGCCACCCAGGAGTTCCCTTTTTTTCATTTTTAAAAAGCAAATTTATTCTGTAAATTTGTTAAAGCACGAATCTGCTTGCATATGAAGAGCGAAAACAATCTGTAAAAAATAAATCGATCTAAAATATAAAATTATAGACACAAAGACAGAAGACACTTTCGAGAATTTGATAGCAGTGCCTACGAAAAATTCCCAGTGAACAGAAAATACAGGAAAAAGATTTAAGTGTGATAGAGATGGTTTTAAGACTTCCCTAGTGGATCTAACATGCAGCCAGGGTTGAAGACTCCTGGTCAAGATCGCCCTTCCTTCTGAGTGTAATCCTGTTTACAAACGGAGGCTGGAGTCCACACCCCTAGTGATCTCTCCCTCCTTTGGCATGCTAAGACTTCTTGAGCACCCTCTGCTCAAAGGATAATGAGGCTAATGGCCAATCAAGTCCTAATGAGAATTGATTCGTTTATAAGCTGCAATTATGTTGCCAGGTGCTTCCCACTTGCCAAACCCAGGAGACTCAAGGGCAAGCAGGATATGGCCTGGGGAAGGCTGGGCATGTGGGGACAGTGGAGAGGAGACAGAGAAGTTGCATCTTCGGGAGTTCAGGGTGAACTTGGGGTCCACGCACCAGTGGGATCTTGGTACCGGATCAAATAAATACCCACCGTTTAATGAGTCCAGGAAAACTCAAATCCAGATCATGTGCACCTCTGAGGATCCCATCAGAGCATGAACACCAAGGTTCTGCACCAAGGACATACTGGAAGATGGGAGGATGAGAGGGAAGGGGTGTCTGTTAGGAAAAGAAATGGAAATAGAAGCAGAGAGCACAAGGGGGCGGACCCACACACTCTCAGTTCAGCAGCCTATCAGGATCCTTCCTGAGACTCTAGGTTTCTGGGAAAATCCTTCCCCCACACTAGTATGCAAATCAGGGAAACTGGCAAGCTCATTCCTCAAGAATAGGGGTTAAGGCTTGGGAAGGCATTTGATGACACATCACCCACTCCTCTTCTTCTACAGGGGGTTCCTGCAATCTGTACTCCAAAACAATATCCAAATGGGTATCAGACTTCTACTTAACAATAACTGGACAGTCACCTGGCCCTCCTGCCCCTGGCCTCAGTGAAAAGCGGAACTAAAGGATGAGCAGGGATGTGGGGGCAAACACTTCATTAACCGATGTGGTCTCTCTCCCCAAAATCAGTGCTTGAAGCTCATTCATCCTGAAATAGTCAGGGCTTGTCATTCTGGAGGCATGTTGTGAATATTTCTAGGCATGAGGAACATGAATGGGATGGATAAGGATGTCCTCAAGTGGGGGAGAATGGAAAAAGGTGGAATGGAAAGAACCATGTGAGCTAACAAAATGGAATGCAACACAGTGGATGGAATGCAGCACAGCGGATGCTACAAAATGGGATGGGGTGTAGTGGGATGGCATGGGATGGAAAGAATGGAATAGAATGAGAAGAACTAGAATGAAATGGACTGAGGTGGAATGACTTGGAATGGGATGAGATGGGATGAGATGGGATCTAATGGGTTACGATGGGATGGGATGGTGGAGTGGGGTTGGATGGGATGGGGTGGGACGGAATGGATGGAATGGGTTAGGGAGGATGTGATGGGATGGATATATGGAATGAGTTAGTGTGGATGGGATGGATTAGGATGGGTTAGGATGGGATGGGATGGGATGGGATGGGATGGGATGGGATGGGGTGGATGGATGGAATGGGTCAGGGTGGATGGTATGTGATGGGATGGGATGGAATGGGTTAGGGTGGATGGGATGGTATGTGATGGGATGGGATGGGATGGGATGGGGTGGATGGGGGTGAATGGGATGGGATGGGGTGGATGGGATGGGAAGGGATGAGATGAGATGGGATGGGGTGGAATGGGTTAGGGTGGATGGGATGAGATGGGATGGAATGGAATGGGTTAGGGTGGATGGGATGGGATGGGATGGGATGGGATGGGATGGATGGGATGGGATGGGTTAGGGTGGATGGGATGGGATGGATGGGATGGGATGGGATGGATGGGATGGGATGGGATGGGAAGGGATGGGATGGGATGGGATAGGATGGGGTGAATGGGATGGGATGGGGTGGATGGGATGGGAAGGGATGAGATGGGATGGGATGGGATAGGATGGGGTGGATGGGATGGGGTGGATGGGATGGGAAGGGATGAGATGGGATGGGATGGGGTGGAATGGGTTAGGGTGGATGGGATGGGATGGGGTGGATGGGATGGGCTTGGAGGGGGTGGATGGGATGGGATGGGGTAGATGGGATTGGATAGGGTGGGTGAGGTGGGTGGGGTAGGTTGGAACGCAATGGACTAAAGTGGAGTGGAGTGGAATGGAAACGAATGGAATGGAATAAAATGAAAAGGGATGGGATGGGACAGAAAGGAGAGAATGGAAAAAGTTAAGTGGAATAAAATGGGATAGGCTTCAATGGAATGGCATGGAGTGGAATTGGACAGTCCCAGATGAGACAGGATAAATGTGATGGAATGGAAAGGGTTGGACAGACTAGAAGGAGATGCCCAGTTACTTATATGGAGCCAATAAGGCAGAGGACAAGGAGTTAGGGTGTCCAGACCTATGTCCACTCACATGGAACCTTGAGCAAGGCCCATTCCCTCTCTGGCCTCAACTTACCCATGTGTAAATTGTATGTTGGGACTAAGTTACATCCAAGGGTCCACCAGCTCTGAAACCAAGGCTTTACAACAACCATGCCATCATAATTCAAAAAGTATTTGCTGGCTAGCCCTGTGCTCAGTACTCCCAGTCTAGTCAGGGAGCCAGACCATCGCACCCCAGAAAAACACAATCATAATCCAGGGTTATGTGTGTGTTGGGTCTGAGTGTCCAGTCCTCCCAGGGAGTGAATTTGAGGTCCTCCCAAATGGACAGTGGGCTAGCACCTGTGCTGGCCTGAGGCCCAGTGGTTGGACAGCTCGAGTTGAAAAGCAGGCTGTGCCCCCAACCATGGCCTGCTAAGGCCGAAAGAGACCTCAGGGTCAGCCATAGGATAGGCATTTTGGCCAGTGAAGGACAATAACCAGTAAATGCCAAGGCAGGCAGGAGCCAGTCACTCTTGGTTATTTAATTCTGAACTTAGGAGTCCAAACATAGCCCTTCATTCATCAATTCATTCACTCATTCAACATTGTGTATAGAGGTTAAGTGCCACGCTGGTTCCCAGGGATTCAACTATGAGCAAAATGGATACAATCTCTGCCCTGACAAGCTCACACTGCAGTGGGATAAATGGGGCACTAATGATGCCACAAACGACCTTATAGTTATGACTGTGTAAAGTCCTGGTGATGGAAAATAGGAGATCTCTGAGCCTCATTCTGACTAGTCTCCACATCAAATTCAATGCCCCAGCCAGACTGGACTTCCTTTGGTTCCCTGAAGGAGCACACTGTCTCTTACCTCAGGACCTTTGCACATGCTGCTCCCTTTCCCTGGAAGTCTCTCTCTCTTGATTTCCACCCCCGCCCCCGACTTTTGGTTATAGGTGACAACTTAGAGGTCACCACCACTGTGGGCCAGGTATTCCTCTCCTATTCTCCTATACACCCCACGTTGAACCCCAAGACAGCATTTACCGTACTGCACAGTGATTGCCTTGTGTATTTCTGGATACTGCACTAGGCTGGGAATTTCACTAGGTTTTTACTGAATGAATGAGTCAAATCCTTATCTTTTGTTCAGTTTGTCCTGCTTGGGAGAACTCCATAAAATGAAGTGTTTCTCTACTTTTTCCTTACTATACTGCCATTCCCCCTTGATGAGAGCAGTGAAAACTGGAGAAACTCAAATCAGCTTTTCAATCATGTCTGCAGAGCTCCAAGGTCCCTCTGAGTCCGCTCCTTCATAGGCACTGGAATCCCACAGACCCCCGGGTGAGAGAAAGCCATGAGGGGTGCAGAAGTCCCGAATTCCATCTTCTGCTCTCCTCTCCACAGTAGGCTTCCATTTTGGGACTACTCCCAGTGGGTTTGCCTATGACAGATACCCAACTGGTAAGACTATGACTAAAATGAGGCCACCACATTGGGGGCATTTCCAGGTCCTTTGCGACGGACAGAAAATGGCCCCTCCAAGGATGCCAACGTCCTAATTCCCAGAACCTGTGAAAACATTACACAGCAAAAGGGAGCTCGCAAGCTCTGGTTCAATCAAGGATCTTGGGTGAGAAAGAAAAAACCATGTGGTTGGCTTTGAAAGTGAGGAAGGGGTACGGGCCAAGGAATGCAGACCCACCTTTGGGAACTTGGAAAAGTCAAGAAACCGATTCACTCCTAAAGGCTCCAGAAGGATCGCAGTCCCTCTAACACGTTGATTATAGCCTTGTAGGGCTTGGACTTCTGGCCCCTGTAATGATAAGATAATAAATTTGTGTTGTTCTAAGCCAGTAGGTTTATGGTAACTTGTTTCAGCAGTAATAGGAAACTAATGCACCCTCCTATCCTTCCACCCAGGTCTCCTGAATGCTGGGATCCAGGTAGGGAAGGTTTCACAGTGGCTCCAGAGCCCCCGGGAGGTGATGATTGCTCACACTTTGAAATTTTCTGGAACAGGGCGCCAGGGTGGCTCAGTCAGTTAAGCGTTCAACTTTGGCTCAGGTCATGATGTCACAGCTCATGAGTTGGAGCCCCGCATCGGGCTCTGTGCTGACACCTCAGAGCCTGGAGCCTGCTTCAGATTCTGTGTCTCCCCCTCTCTCTGCCCCTCCCCTACTCGCACTCTGTCTCTCTGTCTCTCAAAAATAAATAAACTTTTAAAAATAAAAAAAAAAGAACTGCTCTAGAACAATCTCAAGGATCTGACTAGTTCAACTTTGCTCCGGGCTCTGATGGTCATCTTGTAGATTCTCCCCTTCCTAGAGAGTCAGTCGCATAAAGAGTAGAGCATTTACTGATGGCACCTTCTTTCCTCTTCCACTTGCCCTTCCCACACCCCAGCTGTTGTCCTCCATCATTCCTGGAAAGAGAAAGAAGCTACATGAAGACTCTGGCTTGGGCGGGGACAGTTGTTGAATGACAGAACCCTGTGGCTGGTTGCCTGGCCGTATCTCCTTCCTTTTTCCAAAATGGCGGCCTTGACCCAACCCTCAAATGACAGGAGCTTTGAGGCGCGCACACCATAGCGAGATGAGTTATCCTCACTCTTTCCGGCCCAGCCCTGCCGCTGGCACTCCCAACGTGCTGTCCTCACTGGACAAATGGATGGATTTGTGGGTGGATGGGTCACCTAATTAATTCATTCATAGGTCAGATAGATTACCTTCCACTCCCCTCTGTGAGCCAGCCCAGACATTCCAGAACTCTGCAGCCGCGGCATGATGCCCCAGAGGAAAACAAAACCTCCCAGGCCCTGAACCGTCAGCCACTTTTCAAAGAAAGTCAAGACTCTGTCACATTTTTTTTCTTCCCTCCCAAAATTAAAATGTGCCTCCACTATAACTTGTTATCAAAAATAGAAGCATTTTATCTATCTTTATTGCAGAACAGAGATTACATGGAGACATTCAATTTGGAGTCAATTTAAATTTCAATTGTCTGTGAAATCTAAATCAATAGGGTATAGTTCAATGACGCTTTAATAAAACAGGACATAACAGAGAAATCATTAGGAATTACATATGATAAGAGATTGGAGCAAAGCCTCCGTAATGGTGAAAGGGACATTAGAAAATCACCCCCAAGCATTCGCGAGTAAACCAACTGCCTCTTTCCCCCATGAGGCGTCTGGGAAAGCTTAATTGTGCTGTGAGCCCTGGGAATCGATCTCTGTCAGCCCAGTGATTGGGGGACAATTTACAGTGAGTGACAAAGGCAGGGGGTTTGTCTCGCCTGGAATGTGCTGATCATGTTTCTCCGTCCGGACGCCTCGAACATGGATTTCACCCGCTCCAATTCCCGATCTTTCTCTCCTCTCTTCTCACCAGTGGGGAGGGTTCCCTTCCCAAGGACGGTCCGGCCTGGGACGGGATGCTCAGAGGCAGGGAGGAGGGGAGACGGCTGAGGACAGTGAATTAATGCCCAGGCTTTGGAGAAAGACCAACAAAGAATGAATCCCAGCCCCAATCTGTGTCTTGGGCAGCTTGCTTCACTTCCCTGAGTCTCGGTTTCCTCATTTTCAACACAAGAGATGTGAATCTCCACCTCACAGGCGGGTACTTTCTTATCTCAGTAAATTTTTGTTGAGGGCCCACAGCGTGGGGCACAGCAGGGCCAGGATGAAGGTGAGGCCAGTGAGATATTTGCCTTGAGTGTGAAAGGTAAGGCACCAAAAAACTCAGTACTCAAGATAAATCATATTTTGATGCAATATTTTTAAAAATCAAAAATAATGCAAAAACTCCGTAAGGAACAAATGATTACA
The DNA here is from genome assembly GCF_024362965.1 of Panthera pardus. Classification (NCBI taxonomy): domain Eukaryota; kingdom Metazoa; phylum Chordata; class Mammalia; order Carnivora; family Felidae; genus Panthera; species Panthera pardus. The sequence continues at coordinate 19,843,914 of NW_026526710.1, forward strand.
ATTGTATATAAAAACGGGATCCATAAACAGTGCTAAGCCAGACTGGAGCTGGAAGGTGGAAAAAAAAAAAAAAACTCTGCCCAGAGTACTGATCCTATCTTTGTGTAAAATTTTCAGACTTTCAGGTCACCTGGGTGGTTCAGTGCATTAAGTGTCCGACTTCCGCTCACGTCATGATTTTGTGACTCATGAGTTTGAGCCCTGCGTCAGGCTCTGCACTGACCGGGCAGATCCTGCTTTGGATTTTATCTGTCCCCCTCTCTCTGTCCCCCTCTCTCTCTGCCCCTCTCCAACGTGTGCTCCCTCTCTCTCTCTCTCCCTCTCTCAAAATAAATAATCTTGAAAAAAATGTCTTTTCTTACTTCCCCTAGGCGCCTGAGTGTCTCATTGGTTAAGAGGTCGACTCTTGATTTCGGCTCAGGTCGTGATCTCACAGTTCATGAGTTCGAGCCCGGCAGCGGGCCCTGTGCTGACCCTGTAGAGCCTGCTTCGGATCCTCTGTCTCCCTCTTTCCGCCCCTCCCCTCCCCCCCACTCAAAAATGAATAAATGTTTAAAAAGCTTTTTTTTTTTCAATTTTCATACTTTCTCTCGAATTTTATGTATTAATTTTCAGTCAGCTCTCAAAAGATTGCATCGAATATTATTTATCTTGATTCCTGGGGTCTTAGGCGTCCTCCTGCATTCTGCACCTCAGAGACTCCCTCACCTGCCTCCCCCGAGTCCCAGCCCAGCAGAGCAGTGTGCAAAGTGTATTAAGTGCTGGAGAAAACAGGACAAGCTGGTCAGACCCTCACATCACCCTCCTGAAGCCCCTGGTGTAGCAAATGAGGCAGTCGAAAGCAAAGAAACCGTGCGTTGAATAATTATCAATTACCGTAAGTCTAACGGTAGAAACACAGGTAGGGCAACCACTTGCTCAGAGAATGGTCACCTAGCCCCATCTCCAAATCTCCAAGCTTGAAAGCCCTTGTGATTCTCACCCAGCGAATCCTGTTGTGCCTGAAAGGGTGAACACAGAAGGTTTAGGGTGCTCAACCCTGAACCTTCCAAAGAGAGAACTTGACAGGCTTTAGGAAGTGACCTCCAAGCCCTTGAGATGTCCTCACTCATGGCAGTGCCTTTGTGTAGCGGCTACATTAACAATGAGGTTTATGGTGGGGCTTTGGACCACACTGTATCATTTCACTTCTGGATGGGGCTGGAGACTGAGTAATTACAGTCCGCCATGTCGGCCCGAGGCCATGTGACTGACACCCAATGACACAAAGGTGTTATGACACAGAGTTGCCAGGGGAATGGCACCCGAGGCGTGCAAGTCCACTGGGTGGGGGACTTTGCTGTGATAAACCGTAACCAGGACCCCAAGAGCTCTTCTGAGTTCGCTGGGTCCTTCTGGTCGAGAACTGGCAGTTCAACTCAGTGCAATGCTCTCATTGAACTTGAGGGTGGTCTTGGGGACTTCGGTCACACCTGATCACAGTTCATGATTCTGCATGTGTTTGGGCGGTCATGTGACCAGTACCACTCAACACACAGGCCACTGGCCGCACGTGGAAAGTTCGGGTTAAGATAACTCATTTTAATTTAGGGGCACCTGGGTGGCTCAGTCGGTTGAGCATCCGACTTCAGCTCAGGTCATGATCTCGCCATCCGTGAGTTCCAGCCCTGTGTGTCGGGCTCTGTGCTCACAGCTCAGAGCCTGGAGCCTGCCTCGGATTCTGTGTCTCCCTATCTCTCTGTTTTTCCCCCGTTCGTTCTCTCTCTCTCTCTCTCTCTCTCTCTCTCTCTCTCTCTCTCTCTCTCAAAAATAAATAAAGATTTAAAATTTTTTTAAAAAAAGATAATTCATTTTTTTAATATTCATTTATTTTTGAGAGAGAGAGAGGGAGAACACAAGTAAGGGAAGGGCAGAGAGAGAGAGGGAGACACAGAATCCAAAGCAGGTTCCAGGCTCTGAGCTGTCAGCACAGAGCCCGACACAGGGCTCAAATTCACGGACTGCGAGATCATGACCTGAGCTGAAGTCAGATGCTTAACCCACTGAGCCACCCAAGATTAAGGTAATTTAAATGAAATGGCATGAAAAGTTTGGTTCCCCGGTGGCACCAGCCACATATCAGTTACAACAATCACGTGCAGCTTGTGGGTACCATCCTGAACAAGGCCATCATCCCAGAAGGTTCTGGCGGGTAACACTGGACGAGGCAGGATGGCTTCAAGAGGTCAGGGGCTCCGTGTAACATTCCAGTGGCTGTTTCCAGGTGCTCAATTATTAGTGAAAATAAGCAAAAATATATTACCAAGAGCTGATAGTTGAAAGAGCTCTGGGCTGCCCTTAGTGCTGTGTACCCTTGAGCAGACCACTTGACTTCTCTGAGCCTTGATTTTTCCTGATGCAAAGGCATGCATGCAGTCTACACGCTCAAAGGTCACCTCGGGCCCTGATGCTCTAGGGCTGAGAGGACATCTCGAGATGAGAAATGAGGGCCCTCTCCTTCCATTAGGTGTTCGACATAACCCAGGATACCCTGGGCCAATGGTCAGGGCAGATACACAGTCAGGGACTGGAAACAACCACTGGAGCCCTTCAGACTGGAAATTCCACAAGGATATAGGCTGTCATCTGTCTGCCGACGGCTGGATTCGAATCCTCCATTAATAAGCCAACGGCGTCCGCTTGGCCCTCAGTTGGTGACGTTGTGCTGTACTGCTGTCTCACTCACCAGTCGCCCATGCCTTGCATCGTCACTAACAGTGGTCTGGCTAGATCTCCCCCTCCCCCCCCCCCCCCCCGCCACCGATAAAGTGAGAGCTCCTGGCTCACGTCCCACACACACTCTCAGGGCTTGCCTTGTGCTCCCTGCCTGCAAACCCCCCATCACATGCCCCCCCCCCAGTCCTGGATACCACGTCCCCTGTCTCAGGTGCATGTCCCTTGGTCTGCATCATATTCTCATTAAATCATTTGTATGACCTCAGAAGGGTTTTCTCTGTAAAGAGCTGAGGCTCGAGTAGGCATACTTAGCTCCCCACCCCTTGAGATTTTAGGGGGGGAATCCCTCATCCTTCTGGAACCTTCCTTGGCTCATCTGTAAGAAGATCTTAAGTCCTTTTCTGGACCTCCCTTTTCTGGGTATCTGTCGGAGGCCCTTCGAAACTATTGACGTTTCCCTCATTTCTGCACCCCCCTCCCTGCATCCTGGCAACAGTGTTCCAGTCTTACCGACTGCACGTAACTCCCTGTGCTCAACATCATCGACCAACTTCCAGGCCTTGGTCCCACGGCTGTCTGCATACCTTCTCCCAAATTTCAGGAATCCACTCAAAGGCCAGTGCCCCTGGAGGAACTTTCTTTTTCTTTTTTTTTTTAATGTTTTATTTATTTTTGAGAGACAGAGCACGAGCATGGGAAGGGCAGAGAGAGAGGGAGACACTGAATCCAAAGCAGTTCCAAGCTGAGCTGTCAGCACAGAGCCCGATGCAGGGCTCGAACTCACGAGCTGTGAGATCATGACCTGAGCCGAAGTCGGACGCTCAACTGGCTGAGCCACCCGGGCGCCCCAGGATGAACTTTCTTGATGGCCACTCACTTCATCCACAGGTGGGACTGACCCTTCTCTCCTCTTTACCCAACTGTTCGTTGGGCCTGCTTCATACCCTGCGGCAGCTGGGATGCTTAGTTGCTTATCTCTGGTCTCTCCCTTCTAGACCATGAGCACCTTGAGAGCAGAAACTTGGGTGTTCCATCTGAGAAGCAGAGAAATAAAATCAGAAACAATTAGGAACGGGAGGCACACAGCTTTGGGCTGAATTCTGACCCTATTGCACACAAATGTTGATCTTCAGAGAGTCGTTTAACATCTCCACGTTAGATTGCGGAGGCAACCACGGTTGCCCCAATTCTTTACCATCCCTCTATTCATGTTCTTTGCCACATGACTTTGCAATTCATCCCCCTACAGGACAGAACCCATCTCCCTTCCCCTTGACTTTGGGCTCAGCCATACGAGTTGCTTCAGGTGACTGAAAGAAGAGGAACCCTCATTACGCTGGTTCCAAAAGATGCCTGGCACGCTTCAGCCCGTTCTCCTGTGCTTCTGCCTTGAGAAGAACATCTCCAGGCTGGTCCCAGGGGGTGACCGAGAGATGCGTGTTGCTGAGCTATGGCAGAATCCAGCCTCAAGAAACCAGCCCTGAGCCAACTCACAAACATACGAGCCATGACGAAAAACGGCGGCTCTGAGCTACTGAATTTTGGGGCCGTCTGTTACGCACTCATAGCTAACTAATACACTCTCTTAGACCCAATGTCTTCATCTGAGAGATGATGATTTATGTCTTGAGGGGCTGTCAGAGGATTGGATGACATAACACGGACAAAGTATACAGCTCCATTCCTGGCTCATGATAATTGCTCAAAACTGGCAGTAATTAGGTCCTCAAAACATGAAACATGGATTTCCCAGATGCCCCAGCAATCTAACTCCTAGTTATATTTCCAAAAGAATTGAAAGCAGAGACTCAGACAGATAGTCGGACACAAACGTTCACGGCAGCCTCACACACAAGAGCCAAAAGGTGGAAACAACTCAAGGGTCCATCAGCAGATAAATGAACAAAAAAATGTGGTACGTCCATATGATGGAATACCGTTCAGCTGTAAAAAGAAAGGACGTTCTAACCCATACTGCTGTGTGGATGAACCTTGAAAACACTGTGTGCAGTGAAATAAGCCAGACACAAAAGGACAAATATTGGTTTGGGGGCAGGGGTTGGGTTTTTATGTTTATTTTTAGAAAGGGAGCATGAGAGCCAGGGTGAGGGGCAGAGGGAGAAAGAGAGAGAGAGGGCGGTGGCAGGGGGGAATCTTAAGCAGGCTCCATGCTTAGGGCAGAGCCCAACTCAGGCTCAATCCCATGACCTGGGGATCGTGATCTGAGCCGAAACCAAGATTCAGACGCTCCACCGACTGAGCCAGCCAGGCACCCCAAAAGGACAGCTATGGTACAGTTGCACTTCTATGAAATATCTCGAATTCTTAGTCTGTGTTCTGTCTCGCCAGGCACCAGGAGGGAAGGAGGGGTGGGAAATCGAGGCTCCACGGATACAGAGTTTCTGTTTGGGTGGGATGAAAAATTTTGGAAATAGACAGTTGTGGTGGCTGCACAACATTGTGACTGTCACTGAAGCCACTGAATTATGGGCTTAAAAATGGTTAAAATGGTAAAGTCTGTGTCACAGAGGTTTTATCACTGTAAGAGAAAAAGGGGGGGCATCATCGTCTTCCTATTCTCAGCAACTATACACAGAACAAGTGGGTCGATCATTGCGTGGACAGGCACGTAACTAACCAAAGGAATGAATAAATAAATCCGTTAATGGCGCACGCGTAAAGAGACCACATAAGCTCCTCACCACAGCCACCCATTCAGAAAACACGTCACATCAGAGACATGGGATACTGGGGTCTCCAGAATGAACTACACTGGGAGCCATAAAGTATGAAAAAAATCACACCAAGTGGAAGAGGCAACCGCTTCCGTGAGCCACGCGGGCTTACAGTCCCAGGAGGGCACTGCCTTGCCCCCTGCACTACACTTCCTTACTTTAATTTTTTTTTTTTTAATTTTTTTAAAATTAATAAAAACGCGTGTCTGCAGTGATCGAGCCCAAGCGCGGGGGCCCATCAGGGGACACCAGGAGGCCCCAGCGGTGGAAAGAGACCCTTGGCTGCTGTGACGGCCCCAGGCCTGCGGGGCTCAGAACGGGCTGCAGATACAGAGGTGTTCCTGTGAGGCTGAGCACATCTGCTCCCGAAGATCTCCGTCCGTGAAAACGCAGCTGCTGGAATCAGAAATGATGACCATAAGTATTTAGCCACTTTCCAGAGCATTTGCTCACCTGCCCTGGGAAGGAGTGTGTTATTATTTCCATGAGGCGAGGAACGCAAGACTCAGACAGGTGCTGTGACAGACTGAAGGTCACACAGCAATGCAAGGGGGCAGGGAGCCAACTCCCAGGTCTTGGCTGTTTGGGCTGGAATAAGGAAGGAGGCCACAGGGGGCACGTGGGTCCCTCCGACCCCACATTCTGTGTGCTTTCAAACACACCCTAGGACAAAACCTCTGCCGGGGGGAGTACAGAATTTCTCTCTCCTCTGGGATGTCAGTGTGGGGTCTGAACCAGGGCTTTGGCTTGTTCTCGAATTTATTTGAATCCAATGCCTCTCTTTCCTGATCTGTCGGATGGAAACGAATGAGCCATCCTGAGCACCAGAAGCTGCGAATGTGGAAGTGGTTACCATGACGCCCTTCACCTAACAGGAGCTCAGTGCACAACATGAGCACCTGGTCTGCTATTTCTCTCTTCTCCGTCCCTTTCTCCACCCGCCCACCCTCCACCTCCTCCCGTCTTCTCTTTCTCCCTCCTCCTTCTGGCTTCGCTCTCACTTCTCCCTTTCTCTTGCCTCCTCAGAGCAGCACCCTACACGTCCCTCCCAATTCGCACCTTCTCCTGTCTTGTCCCCTCACACCAGCCGGCCCCGGTTCAAGGGAACCGTGTGTGGGCAGGCAGGGTTGTCCACTTTCTGGCTCTGCCTTGCCCCCTGCACTACACTTCCTTACTTTAATTTTTTTTTAACGTTTATTTGCTTCTGAGAGAGAGAGAGACAGAGTGCAAGTGAGGGAGGGGCAGAGAGAAGGAGACACAGAATCCGAAACAGGCTCCAGGGCTCCGAGCTGTCAGCACAGAGCCGGACGCGGGGCTCAAACTCACAGACCGTGAGATCATGACCTGAGCCGAAGTCGGACGCTTAACCGACTGAGCCACCCAGGTGCCCCTACATTTCCTCACTTTAGATTTGCTCTGGCTAATAATTCTCCTTGCCTTGGCAAGGCTGCAAATTATCACCATCAGACTCCAAGCAAGATTAACCGTTCTCAACACTTGTTCTCTCGCACAGATTAGAGGACCCGGGGAGATGGATGGAGCCGAATGAGGCTCTTTTAGGAGTGGCGACTGGGGGCTCCGAGGCCTGGCAGCCTGGAATGGGTTCTGCCCGTGACCCTCCCCATCCGTGTGGCTTTGGGCAAGAAGCATCATTTCTCTGACCCTCGACCTCCAGATCTGCACGATGGGGTAATAACAGCACCTCCTTCAGAGGGCTGTTGTGAGGACAAGGCGAGAGAATTAGCAGGGAGCCCGCATTGGAAGAGAGCTTTTATGCCTCCTGCAATGTTTAGAATGGAGGGGGGGAGGGGAGGGTCATCTCTCAGAGTCCACGACCCAGGCCTGAACCCCGCGTGCACTCCCTCCCCAAACCCTACGACCTGGGGATCGTGATCTGAGCCGAAACCAAGATTCAGACGCTCCACCGACTGAGCCAGCCAGGCACCCCAAAAGGACAGCTATGGTACAGTTGCACTTCTATGAAATATCTCGAATTCTTAGTCTGTGTTCTGTCTCACCAGGCACCAGGAGGGAAGGAGGGGTGGGAAATCGAGGCTTCACGGATACAGAGTTTCTGTTTGGGGGGGGATGAAAAATTTTGGACACAGACAGTTGCGGTGGCTCCACAACATTGTGACTGTCACTGAAGCCACTGAATTATGGGCTGAAAAATGGTTAAAACGGTCAAGTTTATGTTACGCGTGTTTTATCATCGTGTTACCATCCCCCCCAAAAAGGCGGAGGCACTATCGTCTTCCTCCGGATCCCTCCGAAGTCCCACGTATGGAAGAGCAGAGGGTCTAGCAGCTCTCCAGCCGGGCGAGGGTCTCCGGGCTCAGATGCTTGGGCTCATCCGGGTCATCCACTCATTCCCATCGTCCTCCCCGAGCCGCCACCTTCCGGTCTCTCCACCTCTTGGATGCGCGGCGGAGACCCAAGCCCTGAAATGGAGTGAATGGTGGCCCTCAGAGCCATCCACTCCCCCACTTAACTGACCCCTGCCACTGCCTTCATGAGGGATTCTGATCCTCCTTACCAGGGATTCTGAGGCTTCTTCTCCAGCGAGCAATCGGGAAACCATCTAGGAGATCTCCTCCTGGCATGCGCAGAGCAACCCCAAAAGGAAAGGGCCCCCCCAAAGCCTACAGTGGCTTCGTCACTCGCTCAGCGCTTGACTTGTTTAGATTTCTGAACTCTGCCAAGCAGGTGAGAGCTCACGTGCCCTTGACCCACCCACAACCCAGGTGGACAAACTAAGGGGGCGGGGCAGGGGGACATTCACAGCCCGTGAGTATTTATTCAGCGCTCACCGCGCCCCCGGCGCTGAGCTGGCCGACTTAGAAGCATAGTCGCCCCCAGACCTCACACAACCTGGAAGGCGGGGTTGCTGCTCAACCCACGGTACTGGGGGAAACTGAGGCTCGGGGTGGTGGAGCCACTCCCACCTGTGGGGAAAGCCCAGAGTCACACAGCTGTGAGTAGAAGAACCTTCATCAAGCCCAGGCCTGCCTGACTTCAAAACAGAGAGTGAGCTCCCCATTGCCGGAGGTAACCAAGAGTCTGGGTAATCACACACGCCACAGGCATTCAGGAGATTCCGAGACCAATGACCCATGAATAGGTCCCTCCTTCTGAAATAGGGCTTCTCCACCCCAGCCCTACTGCCATTTGGGACCAGATCAATCCTTGTGGTTGGGGCTGTCCTGTGCATTGTAGGATGTAGACAGCAGCCATGACCTCTACTTCCCAGATGCCAGTAACAAACCCCTAGTCATGGCAGCCCAAAATACCCCCAGACATTGTCCTGTGTCCCCTGGGAGATGGGAGGGGGAACCAAGACTCCCTCGTCCGAGGGCCGCTTGCCCTTCAAGAATTTGGGGAACAGTCAACAGACATCCATGAAGACCAGCACTGAGAGTGAAAGGCCAAGTGTTATGCCCCCTGTAATGCCTTCTTGGGAGACAGCCCGTTTATCATGGCAAAAAATGCTGTATCTCTCACTGTCAGGGGCAGGGGAGATACCTCCGCATGTTTAGAAAATACAGAGAGAGGGAGAGAGAGAGAGGGAAAAAAGAGAGGGAGGAGGGGAGGGTGGGGAAGGGGAGGGAGAGAGGAAACCCGTGACCCAAAAGCACAGGCATGATTTGACCGAAACGCAACAAACTCGTGCCCTTGGTACCAGACCAACCCCTAGCCAGCTCAGAGCTGCTACAACAGGACCTTGGTAAGGCTCGATGTATTTTTGCTATGATTTAACATGGAAGAATCCAGGGGTGCCTGGGTGGCTCAGTGGGTTAAGCATCCGACTTCGGCTCAGGCCATGATCATGGTCTGCGAGGTCGAGCCCCGCATCTCGCTCTGTGCTGACAGCTCGGAGCCTGCTTCAGATTCTGTCTCTCTCTCCCTCTGCCCCTCCCCTGCTTATGAGCTCTCTCTCAAAAATAAATAAATAAGCTTTTTAAAAGATTTTTTTAATATAAATAAAACAGAAGAATCTGTACACAAGAGACCTGGAAGGATCCTTAGGAGAGTGGAGGTCTGCCAGCTAAGCCTGGGTTGTATCTTGCAGGGTAAGGGGTGTTGGCCGTGTGCTGAGTTCTTCCTTTTCGATCCTCCCAGATCCCCTCTCCACCCTTCGCAGCACCCCTACTCTCTGCCCTGGAGGCTGACCCGTGTGGACTTCAGTGGACTCCCTTCCCCTCTGCCTTCTGGTTGGATTCTGCCAATGGGAGGTCTGGAAAGGAAATGAGAGGGAGGAGGAGATAGAGGTCAGGGTGCCTTTTCCCCTCATTCCCACCTGTCAGAGTCTGGGGACTGGCTGCACCTTCACGGAAGGTCTGAGCTCCTGCCCTCCTCACACCTTCCGGTCTACTAGCGATGACGGTTACCCTCTGTTACAGACCCCAGGTACTGCCCTCTCCCCAGTGGTTTCCCTGCACCCTGCCCGCCCCTTTGTACACAATTCTCTTATTAAACCTGCCTTGAATTATCCCAATCTGTAGATGTGCTGTGTGTTTCCTGCTGGGGCCCTAAACTAACGAGCCATGTGATTCTTTGAGCAGCCAAAGTCATATGCAAAAGCCGGGTAGATAAAACAGGTCGAGGCAGACCTCTCGCATCCGTTCTAGATGCATTGGTCCAACGTCCGTTGTCTGCCAGCTGACGGGTGCTGGGGGCTGAAGATCCGCTCGGGAGGGAGAGAAGCATGGCTCTTGCCTCATGGAATTTACAAGTGGCAATTTACAAGTGTTACAAGTGGCAAATGTGGGGCCAGTGGCCTGAGCTCCCTGGCCCCTGGACGCTGATACCGTGAGACCCTAAGGACCACAGCATACAAGGTAAACACGTGCCACCCAGTTCTGGCTGTCCCCACACCTGTTTTTCAGAGGGGAAAACTGAGACCCAGTGGGAAAAAGGGACTTGTCCAATATATAGGGCCGTCAGCCTTCTTGAAGTCGATTCTACAATCGGAATCTTGCCTTCTTCGCTTCTAGTAAGAGCTGATATTTAGTGAGTTACTACTGGGTGCTACCCTTAGCTACACATGCCATCGTTTCATCCCCTAACAACCTCCTGAGGTGGGAACAATTATTATCCCTACTTTAGAGATAAGGCTCGGAGACACGAAGTGTCTCACCCAGAGTGACGCAGCATCCAAGAGCCAGCATTGGGACCCGAACCCGAGAAGCATAGCACCAAATCCCCAGCGTCTCCCCCGGTCTCCCCCTGCTTCAGAGACGAGAGAGGGGCTGTCTTCAGAGGAGGGTCTGAGCATGTGGTTTTTCATCATGTTGTGACCATAAGGAAAATCCTCTGTGGCCGAATCAGAACAGGGAGAAGGATGGGGGAGGGGCACGGGCCCCATTTCAGAAGATTCTTGGCTGGAACGAAAACAATGCAGGATCCAGGTTCCCAGTCCAGTCCTAGCAGAGAGGTTTCAGGATTGACGAGTGAGTCTCTAAAAGTGCCCCCCCAACTCACCCCACCTTAAAACATCTCACTCGAGGTCTCAACAGCCTCCCATGGTGCCTCCAATTCCACCATCAGAATCTCTTTGGGGGCTCCTGGGGCGGGGGGCTCAGCTGGTTAAGTATCTGACTTGGGTTCAGGTCACGATCTCGTGGTTCATGGGTTTGAGCCTCGCATCAGGCTCAGCACTCTCAGTGCAGACCCTGCCTGGGATTCTCTCTCCCTCCCTCTCTCTCTCTCTCTCTGGTCCTCCCCTGCTTGCTCTCTCTGCCTCTCAAAATAAACTTAAAAAAAAAAAGAGTCACTTTTGTACCAAACGTGACACACACTCCTCAAAGGAACACAGAGAATGGATATAAATTACCTGGATGCAGTGAGGCCTTAAGGGAAAGGAAGAAAATTAACTTTTCTTAAGCATCTACTTTGTGCTTCCCATGAAGAGAGGATCAGTAAACATTAGCTTAATATTACGTAGATTGGATCTCACAACAGGGCAATGACGTGCACCTCAGTAATCTCATATTGACAAATTGGGGAGCCAAGGCTCAGAGAGGGTAGGTGATTTGCTCAAGGTCACACAGCTGATCACACGGCCAGATTGGACCTCTGCCCTGATGTCCAACCTGTCTAACGCTCCATCACACCTACTAACACCCAAGCTTGGGGAACCCAATTTAAGGCTAAGGAAAAAAGTCCAAAGATGCAGGGACAGAAAGTGGAGACATGTGAGGGGCGGTCCCAGTCTTGGAGGGGAACAGGGAGCCATGACATCCCTGAGTCTGAGTCTCTCCGTGTCCTGTGACCTTGCTCAAGCTGGACCTGCTTCTTTTCAAATACAAAAAGACAGAGCCACACCTGTCACACACACACACACACACACACACACACACGCCCATTCGCTGGCGAAACTCAAGACTAGTTTTTCCAAACCCACCTTGGCCCGTCGGCTGGTTTCAACCTATCTGAATACTGTTAACAACGGGTACTTTGAGAGGAAGAGGAAGGCATATGTGATGGGTGGAGAAGGAACAGGTTCCCTTTGCCATCTCTCCTGTCCCCTCACCTGTGTCCCCGAGCAGGGCACCGGGGTGGTGGCTCTTGCCCCTCAGGATAAAGATGTGGGGAAAGAGGCAAGACAGGAGTGACCCCTCTCTCAGACTATGATCTTGGACCAGCTGCTGCTGAGCTCCATTTCAGGGACTTGTTCCAGGAGACAGGTCATTGGGCTTAGCCGGGGTCCCAAAGAAGGGGGTTGTTGTCCCCCTGTGGTGCCCACGAGATCCCAGACCCCTCCCGGCCTGGCCAGCTCGCTCCGAGGCTGTTAGGAACGGAGGCTTATCTCTCTGAACATATCAGTTCTCACTAAGACCCCTTGGATGGTCTAATTATTCTTGGCTCAAGGCTGGGTTACGTAAGGAGCCCGGTTGGTATTTCTGAGGAATTAAAACATGCCCCGGCCAGGTCTCACTGGCAAGGACAATGTTATCTCTCACTATACACTTTTAACCCCAACGTCCTCACTATCCAAACCCAAACACGGTCACTGCAACTTGGATGTTCCCTTTTGGTGAGAGGGTCATCAAACGGTGTGCAAAGTTCTCCCATATGCAGGCTGTTTGCAAACGAATCACAGGACTTCTTTAAAAATTAACCTCCCCCGGGGCGCCTGGGTGGCTCCGTGGGTTGAGCGTCCAACTTTTGACTTCGGCTCAGGTCACGATCTCAGGTTCCGTGCGGTCGAGCACCATGTCGGACCCTGTGCGGACAGCGCAGAGCCTGCTTGGGATTCTCTCTCCCCCTCTCTCTCCACCCCTCCCCTGCTTGTGCTCGCTCTCTTTCTCCAAATAAATATATAAACATTAAGAAAATAATAATTAAATTACATTATATTAACTTCCACTAGGGCGTAAATCTATGACAGCCAAAAAGAGATAAATCGGTCGGAGAAAGGTGAACAAAGAAAAAAGGCACTTGAGCTGACCTTTAAACTATAGGTAGGATTGGGTGGATGAGTGAAAAGGGGGAGGGCATGTCCAGAGAGGGAACAATCAAAGCAAACGTGTGGAGGTAAGACCAAGTTGGTTATGTGGTGGAGAGTGAGGAAGGGGACCCAGGCCCACGGAGAAAGGAAATGGCCCCGGGAGTTAAAGAAAATACATTTTAATAGCCTTAATAGAGTGGGACCAGATTATTAAAACCCTTGAAAGCTGGGCTGGCAGGGTTCATATGTGATCAGGTAGGCAGTAGGGAGCCTTAGAAGGTGTTTGAGCAGGGGAGTACTACAAGACATGGTCAATCTTCATTGTTCACGGACCTGTATTTGCGAATTCCCCTACTCAGTAAAATTAGCTTAGAGCCCCAAAATGAGTATTCACGGCTGTTGGTGGACATGTGCAGAGCAGCAGAAACTCGAGTCACCTGTTGTGAATGTTCCCAGCTGAGGCCAAACAAGGCCACGCTCTGCCTCTTTGTTTCAGCCCTCACGCTGTAAACTAGCATCATTTTTGTGGTCCGTGAAGTGTCATATTTTTTACATGTTTATGCTTCTCATTGGTGATTTTGCTGCCTTTGTTTTTTGCTGTTGTTTGCGTGACTGATTTTGGTGTTTAAAATGGCCCACAAGCATGGCACCTGGGTGGCTCAATTAAGCGTCCGACTTCAGCTCAGGTCATGATCTCACAACTTGTGGGTTTGAGCCCCACGTAGGACTCTGTGCTGACAGCTCAGAGTCTGGAGCCTGCTTTAGATTGTGTTTTCCAATCTCTCTCTCTCTCTCTCTGCCCCTCCTCTGCTCGCTCGCTGTCTCTCTCTCAAAAATAAAAATAAACATTAAAATGGCCCACCAGAGTGGCGCCGAAATGTTGTCTGGTGTGGCCGTGATGTACCTTATGGAGAAAAATACACGTGTTAAAATAAGCTTCATTCAGGCGTGAGTTACCGTGCCGTTGGCCATGAGTTCAACGTTAATGAATCAACAATATATATTAGCTCAGGTATCTTTAAACAGAAGCACACATAAAGCTAAGTTATGTATTGATCGGGTGACAAAAATGTTGCGACCAGAGGCTCTCAGGAACGTAACCTTCTATCTCCCCTAGGAACAACGGTTCAGTGTTCTCTAATTCACTGTTTGTGTCCACTTTATAGAACATAACTGTCAGAAATACCGAGAATAAATGGCACGCGTACTTTGGAACTGCATGGAGGCCACAGCCCATCAAGAGAAACCATCTCTTAGAAAGAGCATGTGCACAATGGGCGCCTGGGTGGCTCAGTCGGTTGAGCGTCCGACTTCGGCTCAGGTCATGATCTCCTGGTTCGTGAGTTCGAGCCCCTGGTTGGGCTCTGTGCTCACAGCTCAGAGCCTGGAGCCTGCTTCCGATTCTGCGTCTCCTACTCTCTCTCTCTCTCTCTCCCTCCCCTGCTCACGCTCTGTCTCTCTCTCTCTCTCTCTCTCTCTCCTCAAAAAAGAATAAATGTTAAAAAATAAAAATTTTTTAAAAAAGCGTGTGCACGAGAGCCGGTGCCTGGGTGTGAATCCCAGCTCTGCCCCTTAACTAGCTGTGTGGCCTTGGGCAAGGTGCTTAGCCTCTCTGTGCCACGGTTTCTCATCTGCAAAACAGAGACGATACTTGTATCTTTGTCATGGGGCGGCTAGGAGAATGTACTCGTGTTCGCATCTGTAAAGTATTTCGAAGGCTCCCTGGCACATCGTGAACCCTCTTTGCGTGTTTTGTGCCTATCACACACATACATGAAAAAAGGCTCAAAGAGAAAGAGAGGAAGAGAAACAGCTCTCGTTTCGCGGGGGAGGACCCTGAGCGAGGGAGAGAAGTGACTCACCTGAGTTACTGGCAGAGCTCAGGTCTTTGCGAGGACGGTGCGGGATGAGGCTCGCACCAGACAACCGCGTATGCACCTGTTGCAATGTCTCAGGTGCAGAATGACACCAGGTGGCGGTGGCAGCAGCAGGCACAGGAGCAAACCCGCAGTGTGACCGGGGGACCCGCCAGGACCATCCCCCCCAGCCCCTCGGGAGCCTGCCCCAGCACCCCTCCGCCCACGAGCCCCCCCCCCCACGCCACTTCAAGCCACGGCCCGATGGCTTCTCGAGTGCTCTTCGGATGCGCCTCTCTGTCTCGCCGGTTAAGAATTACTAGGGGAGCAGTGGAGGAACAAGAAATACGGCCACGCCCAGGCAGAAACCTAATGAGAAACCGAACATGGCCAGACAGAAGCTTAACAAGAAATACTGGCCCGGGCTCCCAGGAAGAAGAGTGGGTCAGGAGCAGGCAGCGAGCTATGTCCCCCCAGGTATCGATCGCGGGGAAGGCTGCCGACCCGGGAAAGTAGATAAAGGCGAAGATATACGACAGGAGGGGCCCAGGGCTGATGAAAGGGAAAGGGAACCAGCTTAAATCAAGGGGCGAGCGCTGCAAGAGAGGGGAGATAACAGGATTTGTGTTTATGGTTAACAAGGAGAATGGGCCTGGGTGCTGGGGCCTGGGAGATGGGGGAGCCCTGGGGAGGATGGGGCAGGAGGGGCCAGAGGACGAGCGTCCGTGCTCCCGGCGAGTCCCTGATGCTTGGAGAGGAGGGCAGGGCACAGGAGCCAGGGGAAGAGCCCAAGATGGCAAAATCCCTCCTTTGTTTCCCCCTCTCCCGGGCATCACGAGTGCTCTAAGGAGCATGCATATCTGCCCTCCGGCCTCCGCCAGAACAGGGTTCAAAGCCCACGTCCATGGGCAGCACTGAATGCTCACTGGGGCTTTCCCCTGTGCCTATGTCCGCGCTAAGAACTCCCCGGGTCTTGTTGCGATCAACGCTCGCTCTGGGACCAAGGCACCGGGGGTGTTCCCATGGTGCAGATGAAGAGGCTGAGGTTCAGGGCGGCCAACAAACTGCCCCAGGAAGTGGAATGACACTGGAATTTGAACCCAGAGCCCGCTTTCTGGGCCACGACTCTCCACCGACTCTGTTGCCCCTTAGCGTTTAGACCTACACCATCCCCCAGCCCACCTTGGGATTCCTGTGTCCCTGAGGCGGACAGTTCCAGGCATGCTGGCCACATCCTGTCTCAAGAACGAGCCAGGAAATTGCCCCACTTTTCTGCCTCGGGGTCTTGTCCGAGGCTGCAGAAAGAGCTCAGCTCTCCAGCAGGTGCTCCCCGAAAGTGGGAGGGGTTCACACTCCCAGGTAACCTTCACTGGGGGGGAG
Organism: Panthera pardus; assembly: GCF_024362965.1. NCBI lineage: Eukaryota > Metazoa > Chordata > Mammalia > Carnivora > Felidae > Panthera > Panthera pardus. Next base: position 19,860,050 of record NW_026526710.1, read on the forward strand.
GAGGGGCAGGAGGTGGGAGACGAATGTCACCCCCCCCATCCCTACAAGGAAAATTCTCGCACACAGAGCTCCTCAGAGGGGGTCTTGCACGATGCAGCCCCGCTGCCCAAGGGCAACATCCAGCTCCTTAATACCCCGTATGTGGCTCTGCCTCCTTCCCCGGCTCCCTGCTCCCCACCCCCTGCTTCCTGCACCTCCTTCCCTCTCAAGCTCAGCACCCAAGCCCTGCTCTCAGGCTCCGCTTTGGGGGAGCACAGACTGAGACAGGACTCCATCTTCCAGGACAAGAAAATACAAGAAGCAGGAATTGGCTAAGCAGAGACAGAGTTGGGGAGATTCTATGAGGAAGGGGTGAGTTCCCCTATCCCCCCCCCCCCAGTTTACTTCTCAGCCTGAAACATTAGAACTTTGGCCAACCCCTTTCCTCCCCCTGGTCCCCTGCCTCCGCCCCACCCCACCCCTGCTCAGAAAAGGACTGAGAGAAAGGCTTCTATCTTTCTTTTCTTCACCCCTGACTTGTTTCACAATCCTGCTGGCTTCCAGCAGCCACAAATCCAGTCCTCAAAGGCGAGAAACCACCTCCACTGTCAATGGGTCTCACTCTCGCTCACTTGGGCAATCTGGGCTGTGGCTCAGGGGGCTCACCCTGGTTTCTGGTCTCATGCAGTATATCCCCCAAGGGCATCTTCGTGGGCAGGGGCCTGGCATCTCTAGGTTCCCGGCTGGGGCTTGGAGGTGGGTGGTGGGGGTGAGCCTTCTGACTAGCAAGGGCCATGCTTCGGAACAGGAAGGAGGGTTTGCATAGCCTTGGGAACTCCTGCAGAGTCTCCATCCATGCCCAAGACAGCTACGTGGCAGGTGGAAGGTATTGTGACTCAAGGTGACAGTGGTCAGCGCTCCCAGCTGAGATAACGGACAGATGGGGGTTTTGAAAAACAAAACAGGAGACCAGGGGGCCTGGGGGGCTCAGTTGTTTAAGCATCTGACTCTTGATCTTGGCTCAGGTCATGATCTCGAGGTTTGCGAGTTCGAGTTCGAGCCCTGCATCGAGGTTCTCTCTCTCCCCTTCTCTATGCCCCTCCCCCGCTCTCTTTCTCTTGCTCTCTCTCAAAATAAATAATCTTAAAAAAAAAAAAAAAAAAAAACAGATGACCAGGGATGGCGACTTTGACATTCACCTTCCAAACTGCCACCTTGCCTCAAGAATGAATAATTTTCGGGGCGCCTGGGTGGCTCGATTGGTTAAGCGACCGACTTCGGCTCAGGTCATGATCTCGCAGTTTGAGAGTTCGAGCCCCACATCGGGCTCTGTGCAGACAGCTCAGAGCCTGGAGCCTGCTTCAGATTCTATGTCTCCCCCTCTCTCTACCCCTCCCCTGCTCATGTCTGTGTCTGTCTCTCAACAATAAATAAACACTAAAAAAATTTTTTGAAAAAGGATTCTCTCTCTCTCTTTCTGTCTCTAAAATAAAATTTAAAAAAAAGACAAAAAAAAAGAATGAATAATTTTCAGTATGAATATATCCCATGCAATATTTGCAACAATATTTGCATCCCATGCAATATTGCAGTGCGCTAAAAAATTATCGGTGTTTACTCGAAATTCACATTTAACCGGGCTTCCTGTGTTTTCATTTTGCTAAGTCTGACCACCCTCCCGGGAAGGCATCATTTGCAAACCTGCAAACAGCTTTGCCCGTGGCTGTCCCTTAGGTGCGCCTGGATTGCGGGAGTCGGCTGCTGCCCAGACTTCTCCAGAGGGGGAGGACAGGGATGTGGCTGGCGTCTGCATCCCCACAAGGCCTGGCCACCCAGAAGCAGAGCGGGGATGGGACAAACAGGAAACCCTGGCTGTGATGGCTGGCCCGGTTCCCCGTCGGGTCACTTGATCGTTTTCAAAAACAGTCCCGCCTCCGTGACTGCGACATGTCTGGGAGGTGGGGAATGCAGAGGTGTTATCCCAGGAACAGGAGCACAAAAGGGTCAAGGTCATCCTCTTGCAGGGTGGTGGGGGGTCCTTTCCCCTGGCCTGCGCTGGGTTGGCCATGGGCACCTCCAGATGCGTACCCAGGAAGTGCTGTATGTGCATGAAGTCACCTTCTTTGGCAAACACCGGGATTTGCTGAGAACTGGAGAACTTTCCCCACCCACTCAAGCATACAACGAACATTCTGACGGCGGGGAGCCTTTTCGTGAGATCTCATCCAAGAAGCATACAATCCGTCCACCCATCCATCAGATGTTTCCTGAGCACGTATTTTTTTTTTTTAGTTTATTTATTTTGAGAGAGAGAGAGAGAGAGAGCAGAAGCTGGGGAGGAGGAGAGAGAGAGAGAGAGAGAGAGAGAGAGAGAGAGAGAGTCCCAAGCAGGCTCCACACTGTCAGCACAAAGCCCGACATGGGGCTCCAATTCATGAACCATGAGATCATGACCCAAGTAGAAACCAAGAATCAGGGCGCCTGGGTGGCTCAGTCGGTTGAGCGGCCGACTTCAGCTGGCGTCATGATCTCGTGGTCTGTGAGTTCGAGCCCCGCGTCGGGCTCTGTGCTGAAAGCTCAGAGCCTGGAGCCTGTTTTGGATTCTGTGTCTCCCTCTCTCTGACCCTCCCCCATTTATGCTCTGTCTCTCTGTGTCTCAAAAATAAATAAAGGTTAAAAAATAAATTTTAAGAAATCAAGAATCAGATGCTTAACCCACTGAGCCACCCAGGTGCCCCTGGAGCTCACCATTTAATGGAGAAAAACAGAGAAGCTAGTAGGCAACCAGATAGGTAAATAAAATAACTACAGAGTAGGACCAGTTCCTTTAAAAATTCATGTTGTATGATCCTTATTTCTCTATTATTGGATAAAGTCCTTTTTTTCATCCCCTTCTCCATTTTTGAGCTCTAAGAAGCCAGCTTTTCTGTTAGAATGCCAAATAATGAAATTCAGAGCTGGCCATCACCAAGACCAGTCTTCGCAATTAAATCGAGGAAGTCTTGGGGCACCTTGGGGTGCCTGGCCGGTTAAGCGTCTGACTCGACTTCGGCACAGGTCAGGATCTCACGGTTTGTTGGTTTGAGCACCACATTGGGCTCTGCGCTGTGAGTGTGGAGCCTGCTTGGGATTCTCTCTCTGCGCCTCCCCTGCTCACATTCTCTCTCTCTCTCTCTCAAAAATAAATAAACATTAAAAAAAATTGTTTTAAAAAGACAGAGAAAGTCTCAGAAAGAAAGAAAGAAAGAAAGAAAGAAAGAAAGAAAGAAAGAAAGAAAGGGGAAGTTTCTCCTCTGCAGCGACCAAGGCACAGATACCTCCCTGCGTTAGAAAACACAGTTCGAAGAACCAGATGTGAGAAGATGTGAAATTGAGAACATTCCTTGGAGCACACGGTCTGCTTTTTCCGTGCAATACAGAGGCTCACGTTATTATGTGTAACTGCCTTGAAAGCACACTGTGAACAAAACATTGGAAACATTCTTAAGGCTTTAGAAACGCTTGCCACGTCCTGCGAAAATAACATCCAAGAGGGTCGCAGCATTCTGATTGATTATCTTACCCGGTAATGGGCGGCCCTTGGAATGATGTTGCAGAGGCTATCTCTGTGTTCCCAGCGGAAGTAAGTGTAGGAATGCAAGCCAGAGGTGGGTTGTTGGCACTTTGCTTCCCCGAGATTAATGGAGGGGAAGGCCTATGACTCTGATAGATTCTTTATTTCTAACAAAAAGACTAGGAGTCTAGTTTTTTGTTTTTGTTTTTGTTTTGTTTTTTACCATTTATTTATTATTGAGAGGCAGAGCATGAGCAGGGGAGGGGCGGAGAGAGGGGGAGACACAGAATCTGAAGCAGGCTCCAGGCTCACACCTGGGAGACCTAGAGTTCAGAGCTAGAGGTCCCCTTGGCCTGAACCTGACAGGCGTCCGGGTTCACGGAAACTGTCAAAGAACCAGCTATGGTTGGCAACTATAATGCTCCTTTGGTGATGCCTGGAGCCCTGGGGGCCTGTGTTCCCCCCTCCTTCAAAGTCAGGTCCGGCTTTGCCCTTCTGCTCCCAGCTGAGTGAGTTATTTGAAAACATCCAACGACGCCAAAGGTTGTCAGGGATGTGGAGGAACTGGAATGTTCCCCTGGAGTAGGAGGGAGCTCCAAATGGCACAGCCACTTTGGAAACTGTTTTAGCCATTTCTGTGTTTTGTTTTGTTTTTTAAGAGAGAGGTGGGGAGCGGCAGGGAGAAAGGGAGAGAGAAAGAGAGAGCATCCCGAGCAGGGTCCGTGCTCAGAGCAGAGCTGGATGCGGGGCTCGATCCCACGAACCTGGGATGGTGACCAGATCCAAAACCAAAAGTCAGACGCGCCACCGATTAAGCCGAACCACCCCCCCACCCCCACCCCCAGGCACCCCAGCCATTTCTTCTTTAAAACGTTAAACACGTGCTTGCCATATGACCAGTTCATCCTGCTCCCAGGACTTCGCCTAAAAGAAATGAAAACACAGATCCTCAAAAAGCGCGGTGTGAGAATGCCCACGGCAGCTTTATTCGTGATAGGCAAAATCCAGAAACACCTCAGATTGTCCATCAACAGGAGAATGGATAAATAAACTATGGTATAGTCATATGGTGCAGCAGTAAAAGGAAATGAGTTATTGACACGTGCTACAGCACGGATAAATCTCAAAAGCATTCTGCTGAGTGAGAGAAGCCAGACGCAAAAGGGTACTTACTGTATGATTTCGTTTACGAGTTCTAGAATGGGAAAAAACCAACCTACAGCAAGAGAAACCGGATCAGTGGTCGCCTCTGGGGATGGGGACATTGCCCGGGAAGAGGCACCAGGGAAATTTCCCGGGGGTGTGGACGTGCCCTCTGTCTACAGGGATGTAGGTTACATAACCACATGCCTTTAACAAATTGACTAATTGTGTACTTAAAGACTGAGCGTTTCAAAGAAGGTAAAGTATAGCTTTTTCTTAGAAGATGTAAAAATAGGGGCGCCTGGGTGGCGCAGTCGGTTAAGCGTCCGGCTTCAGCCAGGTCACGATCTCGCGGTCCGTGAGTTCGAGCCCCGCGTCAGGCTCTGGGCTGATGGCTCGGAGCCTGGAGCCTGTTTCCGATTCTGTGTCTCCCTCTCTCTCTGACCCTCCCCCGTTCATGCTCTGTCTCTCTCTGTCCCAAAAATAAAATAAAATAAAAAAATTAAAAAAAAAAAAAAAAAAGAAGATGTAAAAATAAATAAAAGTCGTAAGTAAGTAAATGACATCACCCCAGGCAGTCTTCTCTACCTCCTCCAGGCCAGATTAGCAGTTTATCTCAGCCTGAAAGCAGACCCAGAGATGAATGTTTATGTGCAAGTGGCCTATTTGGTGAGGAAGAAGGGAAGTGAGGCAAAGGGTAGAAGGCAGTCCCCGGGGCGTCTGGGTGGCTCAGTCGGTTAAGCGGTCAGCTCAGGTCATGAACTCACGGTTCGAGTTCAAGCCCCGCATCAGGCTCTGTGCTGACGGTACAGGTTTTATTCAGATTTCGTAGTTTTTCCACTAACGTGGACCCAGCCCAAGACAGCATGTGTCCTTCGTCTCCGGTCTGTGACTCTCTCTCCTCTTCTCTTATTTGCACGATCCTGACATGCAATGAAATGAACCCACAGGTCTTGGGGTCCCTGACGCTCCACGTTTGGAATGGCCAGCGCAGAGAAGGCACGCTGAGCACTTCGTGGCTGGCACCACCACAGTGGGGCTGGAGATTCAGATCTCCGCCATCGCTGTGTGACCTTGGACAAGTCACATCCCCTCTCTGGGCTTTAGACTCCTCTCCAGTGAAACCATGAAACCACATCGGCGTTTCTGAAATTGTGTGGTCCAAGCAGTCTGACGAACCTACGTACCCTAAGACCTCTGAGAAACTCCAACGCACATTGGCATATTAAAGGCTCTGAAAAGTCCCGCAGCAAAGACACCTGTCTTAATAGAGTTTAACCCAACATTTCTCAGTTGTGTGTGACCAGGGAAACTATTGTCACCTTCCCCCTATTTACCTCCAGAGAAGATTCTTTGGGAAATATGGACTTGGTGATCCATAAAGCCTGTGAATGGAGCTTCAATTTGATGGGGATGAGGGAACGAGCTCACTCCCAGAAGAAGATGTTCCTGAAGCCCAGGCTGAGAGAAATCTTGGAAGGCGCACTTCAAGGGGAAGGCTGAGTGAAGACTTGGAGGGAAGACTTCCCTGGGGTTTTCCAGCCCCTCTGAGCCAGCCCAGACCCTGAGCATGGAGGGATCCGCATACAGACGGACGCGGCGCCCTCTTTGGAAGGAGAGGTGACAACACCCATCGCAACTGGAAATGCCCGCGCCACTGAACCCAGCGATGGTGCGTCCGGAGAGGTGGTCATGTGAGCTAATCGCCGCCTCATTGCTGGAGACTAACAGAGAGAGGGACCGTCTAAGTGTGTGTGTATACAGGCGTGTTTATAGCCAAGAAGGACAGGGAGCCCCTGGGAACAGTGGTTGCTTTCAGATGGTGGAAGAGAATGATCTGGACTCAGACGTGGGAGAAACAGACTTTTCACAGGCTACCCCTCTGCGCTTCCTGAATTTTCCACCTAGGCTGGCACTACTTATTCAATGAAGGGCAGTAATAATTTCTAAAAGAATGAATCGCATTTCCCAGGCAGTGGAAATAACAGTGTCTGCACATTCTCCAGACAGTGGGATGCTTTATCATATGCAGTTGTTGAAAGAAAGAGACAGAAGGAAAGAAAAGAAAGAGGAAGTTATTTGTGTACTAAAAAGGAAACCTCTCCAAGATATAGTGTTAAAAGTGGGGAGAAAGCAGGGTGTAGAAACGTATAGAGAGTGGTTTGTTTTTTTTTTCATAAAAATGGGAGCTAGAATAAGAGAATACAGATATATTTGCATATAAATGTATACATATACATATATATAAATAAAAGATGCTGGAAGGATATAAACAACTAAGAAACATAGTTACTTGTGGGGAAGAGTGGTGGCTTAGGAGTGAGAGGGAGATTTTTCACCTTATTCCTGCAAATACAGTCAGATATAGTCAGATGCATCACACATAAATATATTTAATATATTTTATTATATATATTTTACCAATGACTGTACTATGTATTCAAAATTAAATAAATAAATATGAATGCAAGACAGCTATATGGACCGAACTGTAACAAGTTTCTATATATATTGTTGCACAAAGAAGAGGCAAGCTCGTAGAGCAGCGGGCACATTTTGCCTGAGTATGTGTATATGTGAGTGTGTGTGTCTATGTATATGTGCGTATATATGTGTGTGTGCGTATATGTGTGTGTATTATGTGTGCATACATGGTATGTGAAAGTCCACATTATCTCTCTGGAAGATTCCAGAAGACAATGTTGACACTGGCTTCCCCCATTGGGGGACTAGAAGACACACAGGGATCATCCACCCTGGGCAACCATTTGAATATTTTTTTTTAATTTTTTTTTTAACGTTTATTTATTTTTGAGACAGAGAGAGGCAGAGCATGAACAGGGGAGGGGCAGAGAGAGAGGGAGACACAGAATCTGAAACAGGCTCCAGGCTCCGAGCTGTCAGCACAGAGCCCGACGCGGGGCTTGAACTCACAGACCGCAAGATCATGACCTGAGCCGAAGTCGGACGCCTAACCGACCGAGCCACCAGGCGCCCCCATTTGAATATTTAACACGTGCATAAAACATTTTTAAAATATTTTAAAGGCATCTGTGAAAGGGTGGTCACCGTAGAAAGATTTTCTGGGCAAAAATTAGAAGTAACTTAAGCATTTCTCCTTTGGGGCTGGTTTGTATAAATTCCAGCCCATCCAGGGCGCCTGGGTGGCTCAGCAGGTTGAGCATCCAACTCTTGATTTAGGCTCAGGTCATGATCCCAGGGTTGTGGGATTGAGCCCCATGTGGGGCTCAGTGCTGAGTGTGAAGCCTGCTTGGGACTCTCTCTCTCTCTCTTTCTCCCCCTCTCTTCTTGTCCTCTGTTCACTCTCTCTCTCTATCTCTCTCTGAAATAAAAACTAAAAGATAAAAAAAATAAAGCTAAAAATATTTTTCAGCCCTTCCATACTCTTCAGATATTAAAACACTTGAAACCCTACATGGCCATTTATTTACGTTGACCTAAAGAGACGCCCACAATGTATTATTAAGTGAAGGAAAGTTTCAGAGTGAAAAATGTGGTGTCATCCAACTTGGGTGGGAAAAAAATCTGCAGACTAAGTGCACCCGTGCACGCATATCGGGTTGTGCAAACACGCACGCGGGGAATTCACATCCCCGCTCTCCCTTAGTAGCTGTGTGGACAGCGTTGGACAAGCCACTTAAAAAAAAAAAAAAAATCACTGGGCCTCAGTCTTCTCACCTGTACAATGGATGCAACTGTTCTACCAGCCCGAAGTAACTGTTTGGTTCTTGCAGCGACAGAGCGTAGAGCCTGCCCCATAGCAAGCCCTTTGTCATTAAGAATCGTGGCCGACACATACATGTGCTAAGCGCATCCTAGAGACAGGGGGCTGGTGGTGTTCACCCCGCAGTCCACGGGGATTACCCTGGAACAGGGGATTCAAGTCGAGGCCGGAACAACCATCATTTTCTAGCATATACAGTTCCGTCCTGTTGGCAACTTTTTTACAACAAGCATGGATGACGTTATGATGAAGAGAGGAGAAAAAACAAATGTAAATCAACTGGGTGGGGGGGGGGGTGGGAGAAGGAGGCGGCTCGCGGCGTGAGCATGCCTCAGACCCCGCACCCATAAAGCAAGAAGACAGGGCCCAAGCGGCCTCGCGGCACAGCCGCCGCTAAATCTGTCCACCTTCCTCCCGCCTGCGAGACACAGGTGCCCAGACTCAGAAATTACATCCGGGAAGTTCAAATTTGTGGCCACGCTCTCCGCTCGCTCAGAGCGCCGGGGAATTGGCCCCAGTGTCGCTGTTTATCAAGAGCCGCAGACAGAGGAGGGTCGGGGAAGGGAGGCCACTGCCGCCGTGGCCCTGGCCTCTGGCACCGACGCAGCCTTGGGCTCGCCCTCCGCAACCTGGGCAAGAGCGCTAAGGGAAGCCGGATCTCTTGACGCGCGTCTGCGAAGGGCTTCGGCCGGTCAGCGGGGCTTTGGACCCACCAGCGGCCAGAGTCCTCGCGGCCGCCCCCAGTGAAGACTCCCCCCCCCAGTTGACCGACCAAGAAATGGGCTTCAAAAGGAAAAGACGAGCCCGCATTCAAACACAAGTCCGTCCGCCCCCGAAGCCCCGTCGACACCACCCAGAAGCCGGGGCGGAGGGAGGGGGGGGATCCAGGACGTCTCAGGGAACTCCTTCATTTATTCAGCAAAAACAGAACCAGTTATTTGGCTCCCGCTCGAAGCCAGGAACTGGGCTGGGCACTGGGGCACAAGCTCCCCGTTCTCAGGGAGCTCTACCAGGGGAGACAGTCGTTTATCGTGAAAACAGAGAAGGAACCAGTGCTGCAAAGGAGAGATCTGCTGAGCCGATTACTGGGATTTGACCTAATCTGGGGGGATCCAAGCAGGCTTCCCTGGGGAAGAGATGCTCGCGCTGAAATCCGAAAGATGAGCAGGAGTGATTGAGGTGAGAAGGGGAAGAAAAAGGCATCCAGGCAGCCAGAAACAGCATGTGCAAAGGCCCTGTGGTAGGAAGCGCAAAAGACCCAAAGGTCCCATGTCTGGAACCCAGAGAGCAAGGGGCAATACCATGCGAGATGACGCGGAAGAGAAACAATGCAAACCCATCCAAGGAGCTGAGGTCAGAGTAAAGATTTGGTCTTTATCGTAAAGCAATGGGAAGTCTCATCGAGTTGTGAACAGGAATTGAAATGATCTGTTTGGACCTTGAAGGTGCTGCCAATCCAATGACAGTGAGAGACATACAGGCAATCACAACCAAAAAAGGCACCTTTGGCAAGGTGCGCTCAGGTAGCTGGACATTCACCTCATGCAATCTGAGGGTGTGGGGTGCTTCCTGGAGGAGGTGATATCCTAAGTGGAACATTTTTTCAACTCAACACAGAATCCTGGATCTGAAAGTTTCAAACCAGCTCCTTCCAAGACGGATGCAGGCCCTTTTCAGAGATGAGGCCCAGGGACTCTGGCGACTTTGACAAAGCCACACAGCCTAATGACGGCAGGGCCAAAGACCAAAAGCCATGGGGAGGAGGGATTCTCTGACCCCTCATCCAGTATTCCCAGCCTCCCCTTCCTGGACTGACTTTTTTTTTTTATTATTAAATTTTTTTTTAATGTTTATTTATTTTGGAGACAGAGAGACAGAGCATGAATGGAGGAGGGTCAGAGAGAGGGAGACACAGAATCTGAAAAAGGCTCCAGGCTCTGAGCTGTCAGTACAGAGCCCGATGCGGGGCTCCAACTCACGACTGCAAGATCATGACCTGAGCCGAAGTCAGTCGCTTAACCGACTGAGCCACCCAGGCACCCCCTGGACTGACTTCTTAATTTTCCCCCAAGCTTCACCGAGAGGCATGCGAGCAAAGAGGCCTGAAGCAGGCACACTTCCAGGCCAACTCTAGGGTCCCTGAGTCTCTAACCAATCTGGGGTGGGAGGTGAGACAGCAGCTGGGCACCCATATTGCTCCCCAAAGCTCCTTCTCCCAGCGAGACAGCTTCCCACAAAGCTGGCTCAATAGCCCCCCAGGGAGGCAGTTAGGTAAAAAGTACCCCAGGGAGCCTTCAGAGTAACTTTCAAGGAGGGCTGGGGCCAGTGGGAGAAGGGGTTATCGCCTCTGCTCTCTGGAGGGAAGCTGATGGAGACAAGTCAGTGAGGAGGCTGTTCAAGGGAGGGGACATTCCCAGCACTTCTCCTGCTAAGGAGAGGAAGCTCCTGATGCCTGAGGGTACAGGCAGACCCCTCCTGGGAGTGGCAGTAATGACTCCATGAAAATCAATCGATACAAACAACTAAACAGCAAATAACCCCATTTTTTTTAAATAGATTAAGGACCCGAACAGAGATTTCTCCAAAGAAGCTATGCAGATGACCAATGAGCACATCAAAAGATGCACAATGTCATTAGTCATCAGGGAAATGCACATCAAAGCCCCAGTGAGGCACCCACACGGTGGCTAAGATCAAAAACACGGACAATGACGAGTATTGGCAAAGACGTGAGAAACTGGAGACTTCGCACACTGCTGGTGGGAACAGGACATGGTGCGGTCACTGTGGAAAACGTTCTGGCATGCCTCAGGAAGGTCAACCTAGAGTTACCACATGACCGAGCAATTCGTCTTGCGTGTGTGCATATACACCTGAAAGAACAAAAAAAACAGGTCTTCAAACAGATATTTGTAAACCAATGTTCATAGCAGCGTTACTCACAATGGCCAGAAGATGGAAACAATCCAAATATCCATCAATGGCAGAATGGATGAAGAACGTGTGGTACGTCCATTCGCGGAATATTACTCAGCCATGAAAAGGGATGTGGTGCTGATGTGGGTTCCAATGTGGATGAACCCTGAAACCTTATGCTGTATGAAAGAAGCCAGACACACGTTGCGTGATTCCATTTATACGAAATACCCAGAATGGTCCAATGTACGAAGACAGAAAGCTGACTAGTATGTTGCCTAGGCTATGGGGGGAGGGGACAATAGGGATTGACTGCCAATGGATATGGGGTTTCCTTTTGAGATAATGAAAATGTCCTAAGGCTAGACAGTGGTGGTCGCACAACATTGTGAATGTAGGCTAAACGCCACGGAGTGGTACCTTTTAAACTGGTTACAAGGATAAATTTCATGTAATGTGTATTTCCACGACAAATTTTTTGAATCTAGGGAAGTAAATAAATAAGTGAATTGGGCCTTGGCATACCACTGCCCCAAACCCTCCAGTGGCTCCGTATCACTCCCAGTGTCTGCCCTGACCCACAAAGTCCACAGGTCTTTTCCCCTCCCCACCACCTCTTCAACCCCTGCTTTCACCCCCTACTCTTACTTGGCAACTTGCTGTTCTGTAAAACACACCAAGCAAGCTCCCACCTCAGGGCCTTTGCTCTTGCTGTGTCCCTCTACCTGACAAGTCAGACTGCCACTTGGCCGGCTCCATCTACTTCATATAGGCGGTGGCAGACAGACACTAAGGTGGCCCCAATTATCCCCACCTCCTGATACTCACCCCCTTGTGTGATGACCTCTCCTTGCCTATGGTCAGGACATGTGACTCGCTCCTAACCGATAGAATACAGTGAGGGTGCGAGTTACGTTGTATGAGACCGTAATGCCCATCTTGCTAGGTCACCCCCCTTGTTGGCTTTGATGAAGCCACTAGCCATGTTGGGGAGGCCAGTGTGGTAAAAAATTGAAGGTGGCCCCCAGCCAACAACCAGCTAAGGCACTGAGGGCAGCTTCCAAATGACAGCCAAGAGCAACAACAAAAGAAACCTGAAGCCCTTGGTCCTACAGCCCACAAGGCACTGAACTCTGCCAACAACATGTGAGCTTGGGAGTTGATCCTTCCCCGGCTGAGCCTCAGATGAGACTGCAGCCTAGTCAACACCTTGACTCTCTGCTGTCGCTAGGAATGTGCCCCCAAGATGTCACTTGTGAATATCTTCTGTGTGTCCCTTCCGACACCCTCTTTGTCTTCCTCCATCCTACTGTCTGCCCTGGGAAGTTGACATCTATTGACCGCATGAGGAGTTGGGTCCCTCGCCCTCTGGCGTCCTGTTGAGATCAGCCAATGGAAAGCTATGGTAGGGTTTCGGGTATCTGGTCCCTAGTTCCCTGCTTGCTACATTTGCCGGAGACTAGCTGTGTCCCTCAACCAAAGGTCCCAACTTGTGCTACGTGCCCTTTCCACACAAACCTCACTGTCCCCCAGTTCCAGTGACCACCCCCTTTCCTCATCTATTCACGACCAGCAATGGTAATCAAGTCCCTACCTTTCTAGTCTCCAGGGAACTGCGCTATGCCTGGCGGTCTCTGGCTTCCTGTCCTTGGGTGGCAGAATACCAAGGTGGCCCCCAAGACCCCCATTTCCTGGTGAGTGCACGCCATAAAACCCCCTCCCCTTGACCGTAGGCTTGTGACTGGGATGAGATGCCACACTGTGATTCAGCTACTCATCAGTTGACTTTGACTTCATCAAAAGGAAGATTACCCTGGGTGAGCCTGACCTAATCAGGCAATCCTCAAGAGAAGCGAAAGAGATTTGAAGCATGAAAGAATGTTCCCTGCTGGCCTTGAAGGAGCAAACATCCATGCCATGAGCTGCATATGGAGGGAGATACGTGTCAAGGACCTGAGGGTGACCTCTAGCTGCTGAGGGCACTTCTTAGAGAACAACCAACATGAACACGGGGACTTTAGTCCCACAGCCACAAGGAACTGAGTTCTGCCAACAACCTGAATGAACCTGAAAGAGAAGCCCCAGATGAGATCACAGCCTTGGCAAGACATTGACTTTAACCTTGTGAAATCCTAAGCAGAAAATCCAGCTGCACCTGCCTGGACTACCGAACTGTGAGCTAACAGATGGGAGCTGTACAAAGCCCCTCAGTCATGGCCATTTGTTACCCAACAACAGAAAACAGACACACCAACTCTCCTCTGTAACTGGTGCCTTGATTAAGCTCCTCTCTAACTAGACTAATGTGAATGTGACACATCTCTTTCCTCTGAGGGCCCGAGAGGTACAGCATTTAACTTCTCTGTGCCTCAGTTTCCTCGGCTGTCATAGTGGATAATGGTAGCAAATCTCTTTGAGGATGCAGTGGGGTGGTGTATTTCAAGGGCCTTGCACCTGCTAAGTGTTCGCCGCGTGGAGGGAGAGATGGATGGACTGAGTCACCTTGACCCAGGCCCCTTTCTGCAACACCCGGCAGATTCTCCCGGGTCTCGGGGCTCCTGCTCTGGGATCGCACCACCAGAAAGTCAAAGCTCCGAGTGAATGTGGGTGGTCCAGTCTCTTCCCAACTTCCAGATGCCCTAGTGCCTTTGGGATGAATATGCCACCCTTCATGCTCTAATTGTTTTGACTAGTGGGATCTTAGTGCTTCTGGGGTGTAAAGAGCCATTGTGAAAGGTTTATGCATGCTGAATTTAACCCAGTCTCCAACACAAGGGCTCGCTCCGCAGAGAAGCCTGTTTAAATAGCCTTGCACTGCTCTCTTCGATCCCCCTGGTGGCTGAAAGCAAAGGAAATGGAGAGATGAGAAACCTCCTCTTAACCAAATCTCTCAGGAGGGTTGCGACCCGGGGACCAAGTTTGTTAAGAGCAAAGCCCAGAAAACCAGCTCAGTGAAGGTGAACGACACCCAACGTCCACAACTGTCGACCAAGGGTGATGCTCCGGGCTTCCCAGCTGTGACCAGGATCGGGACGCATATCAGGAGATTCAAATCTGGAAACGCTAAGGGAAAATCAACAGCTCTAAATTTAAATGTCCTTAATGCTTTATTTATTTGTTTTGAGAGAGAGAGAGAGAGAGAGAGAGAGAGAGGGAGAATCCCAAGCACGCCCTGCACCGTCAGCACAGAGCCCAACGTGGGGCTCAAACCCATGAACCGTGAGATCATGACCTGAGCTGAAATCAAGAGTCGGACCCTTAACCGACTGAGCCACCCAGGCGCCCCAACATCTCCAGGTTTTAAATCTCTCCTCCCCCAATATCGGCATTGCCATCAGCAGATAGGGGGTCGCGTCCCTTGTTCAGAAATAACTTTAAGAGACATTCAATTAATCAGGCTTTGTCTGAGTGATCTTGCAAGTAAAGCAGACACTATCATTGCTTCCAGGGAGAACACAGCCCAGTGGACTCAATAAAATAGTAAGACAGACATGAAAGGATCACTGAATTTATACAAGTGTGGAATTATTAAGGGAAAAAAAATGTTGGTAGACTGTCTCTGAACACTGGAGCTTGTAAAAGCAGGTGTTGTAAAACAAAAACAAAAACAAAAAAAACAAAACACATGCACACACACAGAGGTTATCGGTGTGTGTGTTCAGTTTACTTCGGTAAACTGGGTTTAATAAAATCGCATGAGTGTCTTGTTTGCAGGACTTTTCAGTGCCTTTAATGTGACAACGCACTTCTGACTCTCCAAGTCTGGCTGATTGTCTGAACACTCTGGAAAGCACCTTAAAAGCAAAATGCACCACAGACTAACGACCTATGGAATCAGAATCCCCCGACGTGGGGTTCAGGAAACTGCAATGGTGCAAAGCCTCCAGGTTGATTTTTTTTTAATGTTTATTTATTTTTGAGAGCGAGAGTGAGACAGAGTGTGACCAGGGGAGGGCCAAAGAGAGGGAGACACAGAATGGGAAGCAGGCTCCAAGCTGTCAGCACAGAGCCCGACGTGGGGCTCAAACCCACGGACCTCAAGATCATGACCTGAGCTGAAGTCGGACGCCCAACCGACTGAGCCACCCAGGCGCCCCAGCTCCAGGTTGATTTTTGATGCTCAGCTAAACTGACTTGGACACTGAAATTTTGGGCTGTGGTGGACTAAATGTCCCCCCTGCCCAAAATTCATGTGTTGAAATCTAATCCCACTGTGACGACATTTGGAAATGGGGGCTTTGGGGTACAATGAGGTCATGAGGATGGAACCCTTGTGAATGGAACTAGTGCCTTTATAAGAAGAGGGCAGGGGTACCTTGTGGTTCAGCCGGTTGAGCATCCGACTTCAGCTCAGGTCATGATCTCACAGTTTGTGAGTTCGAGCCCTGTGTCGGGCTCTGCACTGACAGCTCAGATTTGGATTCTGTGGCTCCCTCTCTCTGCCCCTCCCCAACTTGCACTCTCTCATAAATAAATAAAGGAGAAGAAGAAGAAGAAGAAGAAGAAGAAGAAGAAGAAGAAGAAGAAGAAGAAGAAGAAGAAGAAGGGGGGGAGGAGGGAGAGGGGAAGGAGGAGGTGGAGAAGGAAGGTGAGGAGGGGGAGGAGGGGGGGCAGGTAGCCCTTTGCTCTCCCCACCATGTGCACATATGAAGAGAAGCAGGCAGTCTGAACCCAGAACTCACCAGAACCCCACCATAATAGCACCCTGATCTCAGACTCTGCAGGATTTCAAGAAGCTGACCTCCAATCTCTTGGTTGACCTCCTCCCGGGGTCCACACTGACCAAATCACTATTATCACAAATTCTTCAACATTTCTGAACCTCGGGTTCCTGGTCTGCCAACAAACGTAACAGAATAAAATCTACCTCCCAGGATGGGAAAAATGAAGCCGATGAGGTTCCCAAGCACCTAGCACTTTGTAGATCTTCTTCTTTGCTCCCCTCTTTGCCCAAAAGGTTTTGCTTAAGGAGTCAGGAGAAAGAGAATCGCTCTGCCACCAGCCTGCAGGGTGACACTGGGACACTTCTGGGGCTCTGAATTTGGGGGGACACTTCCGATCACAGGTAACAGACTCACTCAAGTTAACTCCAGCAAGGAAGGTAGGGAGGAAGAATGATTATTGCACAAATGGGGTGATTCAGAGAACTGGAGGGGGAAGGCAGCTAGGTCTCAGGAAAGAGCTGGAAATAGGGACCGGGGTGTGCTAGGAAAAACGAAGATGTCCCTTCTTCTGCCCTCAGTGCTGTTTTTGTTTGTGACTGTTTCCCAGTACACAGAACAGATAATGGCAGCCCACAGATGCCCTCAATACCCAAGCTGGGCTACCAGGCCCTCTTTCCTTAAATGTAATTCCAAATTCCCCAAAAGACGTTTTCATTGGCCAGCTTGGGTTGGGCCTGACGCTTGGTTCAATCAACAGCATCCAGGGGCGGGGCCATGAGGTTTTCATTGGCCCAGCTTGGGTTGGGCCTGAAGCTTGGTCCAATTAACAGCATCCAGGGGCGGGGCCATGAGGTTTTCATTGGCCCAGCTTGGGTTGGGCCTGACCCTTGGTCTAGTCAACAGCATCCACCGGTAGGGCCATGAGACTTTCATCAGTTGACCCCAACCTCTGATCCAGTCAACAGCGTCCAAAGGTGGGGCCATGTTTTGGAAACATGGGCTTCCTGCTATAAAAATATGGATAGACAGTCCAAGACCCAGTCTCCAGAGAAGGGAAGCTGGATAGGCCCCACAGTAAGTGCCTTGCTGGGATGGCTGGCCATACTACCTGGCGTCAAAGAGTTCCCAGTTTCGGGAGAGAGTGAGAGAGAGAGAGAGACCCAGAGGCACATCCCTACTTAGAAAAGGCCGTTCCGGTGGTACGACCCAGAGAGGTCCACACAACCAGCGTTCGGTGGGAGAGGGTCCCAGAAGCGGCACTGACCGCCACCCCAAAGCCAGTCTGGGATGTGACGAGCTAATTAATCACAATTATTATTTATGGCAGTGCTAATCCACCTGCTTGTGTCACAAGACATTAGTTATTGCCAGGAATGATGAATCCCAGGATGGAGAACATGCTAAAAATATGAATCTACAAGTGAAAATGATTTTAATTGGATTTCGCCCCTGGGGTCGTGTCAGGGGCCCGCTTTCAATCAGACTTGTCCAGTCAGCAAAGCGGACCCCAGCCTTTCAAATTGAAACTGTGATTGGCTGGCAGAGGTTAATAGAAATGTTGGGGAATAAATAGGTTATTGATTGATCATAACAATCGGCTGGCTCCAGGTTTACCTCGCTGACCTCACCCACCCAATTTTACGGCAAACTCGGTTAGCATCTAATTATAGATCACTTTTACAATACTGTGTATTAATGAGAGGATTATACAGCCGGGGCGGGGGGTGGGGGGGCGGGGTGGGGGGGAATTCTTAGTGGAGAAGTTTCCCCCTGGCAGAAAATGCAGTGATATTTCATGCCCATCTTTGGGGAATGTTGGTAAGGGGATTGGGGGGCAGCAGGGGGGTGGGGGTTGGGGAGGGGTACAGGAGGAAAAAAGTCACTCTCCCCACCACACACACACACACACACACACACACACACACCCTTGCTAGAACCTCATTCCCTCACTCAACACAGTTATGGGCATGAGATTTGTGCAGAGAACCTGGGGACATGGTGTTCTGGCAGCCACAGGCCCCCTGCATAGCAGCTCACCCTGCCATGCAGTGGTTCTAGAACATCCATGAACGAGCACTTGGCAGGTGGCTTGTTAAAAAGGCAGACTCTTGGGCCCACCCTTTGGGATTCTGATTCAGACGGGGTCTGCATTTTTTTTCTTTTTTTTTTAATGTTTATTTATTTTTGAGAGAGAGAGCGAGCAGGGAAGGGGGAGAGAGAGAGAGAGAGAGAGAGAGAGAGAGAGAGAGAGAGAGAGAGAATCCCAAGCAGGCTCTGCACTGACAGTGCTGAGCCAGATGTGGGGCTCAAACCCACGAAGTGGGAAATCATGGCCTGAGCCAAAATCAAGAGTCTGTCGCTTAAGCGACTGAGCCACCCAGGCGCCCCCAGAGGGCTCTGCATTTTTAACGAGCCCCCCTCCTTGGGAGTTCCGATACAGTTAGGAACCTCATTTGGAGACCCACCGGCCTGACTGGCTGGAAGGATCCACACGAGGAAACAAAAGTCAGAGCCCTCAGGGCTTGGCTGAGAGCTGGTCCCCAGTCCAGTGGGACCCAAGGAAAGCGAGGTCACCTGGAAGCCACAGGGCAAGCGGTGCTGGCACTGAGTAGATTTCCAAGCTGAGCCCAAAGAACACTTTGTCTCCAGAAAGGGTCCCTTTTAATGGGCACCAATGGTATGCACAGCACTCCCCACCACGAGACAACGGTCACTGTTTTGGCCCTTCAAGAGACTAACAACCTGGTTGGGAAAACCAATGCATGAATAATTTAAATTGCTTCCCTTAGGGGAGCAGGGGGTGGCTCAGTCTGTTAAGCGTCCAACTTTGGCTCAGGTCATGATCTCACGGTTCGTGGGTTTGAGCCCCACCTTAGGCTCGCTGCGGACAGCTCGGAGCCTGGAGCCTACTTCCGATTCTGTGCCTCCCTCTCTCTCTCTGCCCCTCCCCTGCTCATGCTCTGTCTCTCTGTCTCTCAAAAATAAATAAATGTTATAAATAAATAAATAAATAAATTGCTTCCCCTAATTCTAAATGTCTTCTCGCAATGCGCAAGCCCTCTCTACTGACCAGCAGCCGTCCTGTCGAACCAACCTGGCCACGCTGTGCTGATGGCATGGAGGGGAAACTGAGGCTCAGTGGGGTGAAGTGACCCGCCGGAAGCCACGAGGCCGGTCCTCCCAGGCAAGAATACGAGTCTAGCATACATGCACCCTGGTGCTGCCGCCACCTTGTCAGGGGAAGCGGCCCCTCCAAGGACGAAGGGGCGGGTCAGGGGCAAGGACGTGGCTAGGATCAAAGGGTGTGACAGTGACAAATGGCTCAATCACAGCTTTTAAGACAGTGCTGAGAAGACCTCCCTCGGGCCGCTCAGCTGGGCTTCCAGAAGAAGGAGTCTATTAAGAGAGACCCTCTCCACGGAGGGGAGGGGGGCAGGTGGGGAGTGCCTTTTCAAGAAAAACAGTCCCAGGCCACTGAAAGTCACGGGCACAGGGCAGCTGAGCCGGGGTGGGGGTGGGGGTGGCGATCGCTGCCCAGCTATGCCTGTGCAGATTCTCGCCTGGACCCCTCCACGGCCTCCTGCCCCCCAGCCTGCTGCCCCTCCTCCCTCCCCCACCCCGCCCCTGCCTCCTGCGACCTTGCCTTATCCCTGTCTCAACACAGCAGCTCATCCCCACCTCAGGGCCCCTGCCCTTGTGGTTCCCCCTGCCTGACACTCCCTTCCCCCTGATGTCACACCACTGACTCTTTCCCAGAAGCTCAAATGCCACCTCCTGGTCTCGTCCACCCCCAGGCCACCGTGTCCCACTGCCTTGCTTTATTTCTTTCATGGCAATTCACGGACTAACGTGCTCCCTTCCGTGTTTCCCGTCTGTCCCCCTCACGGCCTCGGGGCAGGGGGGCGCGGGGAGGGATTAGGCACAGACTGGACGTGGTGGCCAGAGGGGCCTTTTCTTGGGCTTTGAGGAACAAAGAGGACAGGCCAGGAAAAGACCAGCGCAGGTCGCCAGCTGAGACCCAGCGCTCAAGATACACGCAACCGCTTGCCTGGGGGTTCCCTGCTCTGTGCATCACGTATGTGTGCAGAGTCCTGTCGTGCATAAGGAACGGGGGGGCTGGCAAGGCGGCTGCCACAGCTGTCCAAGGCAGGGGTGCTGGTGCCTTGGCCGAGGAAGGCGGCAGTGCACGGCATCAACAGATATTTAGGAGGTAAAATGACAGGTGGCAGCAGGTGAGGGAAGAAGGATGCTTCCTAGATCTGTCCTCTGGGCAACCAGGGACCGGACGGCGGCACTCTTCACTGAGACGGGAGATGCCAGCCGAAGACCAGGCTGGGGGGGGGGGGGGCGGGTGGGGTGGGGGTGGAGGGGCACGTCCAGGGTTCAGCTGAGAGAGAAGCAGGGGTGCTTCTTAGAAAGAACGGTTACCGGTTGCCCGTTGCCGCCCAGGGAACCTCACCTTTTAGGAGCTTAGAACCAGAATCATTTTGTTTGCTCCCGAACATGCCATTTGGGCAGGACGGTTCGTCTCTGCTCTGATCAGCTGGGGCAACCCAGCTAAAGCTAAAAGATCCACCTTCATGGGGCGCCTGCGTGGCTCAGCCGGGGAAGCGTCCGACTCTCGATTTCGGCTCAGGTCGTGGTCTCACGGTTTGTGAGTTCAAGCCCCGCGTCAGGCTCTGCGCTGATGGTGTGGATTTTCTCCCTCTCTCTCTGTCCCTCCCCCTGCTCGCGTTCTGTCTCTCTCAAAATAAATGAATAAATAGTACAATAACATCCACCTGCGAGATGGTTCACAGGGCGGCTCGCGGGGGGTCCTGTGGAGGCCGTTTCTGTCACATTCAACCTGCCCCAGCAACAGTGCTCACTCTGCACCAGGAACCCCACATGCCTGGAGTCACATCACAAATACCCCAAGAAGGAAGTCCCATTCTTTCACACAGGGGGACACCGAGGCCCGGACAGGTGAAGTGACTCGGCCAAGGTGACACCGTGTCTGAGTCGACATCTAATCCCCTTTCAGAGCTCAGCCTGATTTTTCTCTACACCTCGCGCCCCACCCAGGGCCGGTCCAGACCCCAGGGGCGCTGACGTCAAAGGCAAGCCCAGGACACCCTCCAGCGCTCCCAGCCTGAGAACCGGGGAAAGCTTCGAGGAGGCTGAGGCCTGACCCCAATGCCGAAAGGTGATGTGTGGTATGAGCTCCCCGGTGGCCCTGAGATGGCTGGGAAAATGCCCCCATCGGCCTGGGGCTTCAAAGGCCATCTCCGTCCTGGGCCGGGCTGGAGGCTCCAGCACATTCTTCACATTCCAGAGCTTTTCTCCGGGAGGAGGCCTCCTTCCTGCAGGAGAGGCCCCTGGTGCTGGGCCTGGGAAGCCAGCTGTGTTTCAGCCGGACAGCATGTGGCTTTGGCCTTGTTGTGGGCACTTTGCCGGGGAGAATCTGTTTATCTGCCATGGGCCGGGTGATGCCCACAGGGGAGCTGGCCTTCACGACGGAGCTCCTGGGGTGCCCGCTTCCGGTGGGGCTCAGGAGGTGGGAAGACAAGGAGGCCGGAGCCCCAGCTGGGCTGACTGCCAGCGTGCTTGGTGACCTGGTTCAGCTGCTCCCCCATCTGATCCTCGGGCTGCTGGGCCTTCCTCCCGGATCCCGTTGGCAAGCCGCACCTGCCCAGGACAGGAGTCACCACAGGGGAGGGGTGGGGGCCCATCATGGGCCCCCATTCTGCATCCACCCTCTTACCGAATCATTACAACCTCTCTGAGAGGGAGACAGTGTTATCCCCATTTTACAGATGAAGAAACTGAGGCTCAGAGGAGAAGCCCTAAGTCACATGGCCAGTGAAGGATGGATCTGGTGGCTCCTGAGTCAACCTGGGCATCATCTATTCAGAAGGCTGAACTGCCCCCTGGTTGAACCTTGACCCCTGAGTCAGTGCTGGGTGCCCAGGGTAGGGCCACAAAGCAGGCAGGCATCATCCCCACCCCTCCTTGCGGAGCTCACAGATCACAGGAAGCAGCACATGAGCAAGTGGATATGAAATCATCACAAGCTTTGGGATACCTGGGCGGCTCAGTCGGTTAAGCGTCCGACTTCTGCTCAGGTCATGATCTCACGGTTTGTGAGTTCGAGCCCTGCATCGGGGTCTCTGCTGTCAGCACAGAGCCTGCTTGGGATTCTCTCTCTCTCTCTCTCTCTCTCTCTCTCTCTCTCTCTCTTTCTCTCAAATTAAATAAGCTTTAAGAGAAAAAGAAAAGAAATCACAAGCTGTGCTTTGCTGTACTGCTGTCTGAGGACAAGAACGCCCCACAAGAAGAAGGAGTAAGGAGAGAGAGAAGCCAGTGTAGACGGAGCGATTGGGCCCATCTTACCAAGAGGATGGAGTCGGCATTCCGGGTACACTCGCAGCCAGGCCTCTCTCCAACAGCTGTGTCTTTGGGCTCGTCTCTTCGCTTCGCCCAGTTTCTGTGCCCTCCTACAAAAATGGGGATGGTGAAGCCAGTCTCTCAAATATTGTGAGCATTTCATGAATCAACACAGACGAACCATTTAGCAGAGAACCTCACACACAGTAAGCACTCAGAACATAGCAACGGCCACCTGCACCAACCTGCGTGGGCGAAGGCAAGGGTTCTGGAGGGCGAATGAGGACCAGGGCTCTTCCTGCTGGCGGAACCCCATGGAATACTCTAGACCTCAGGGGAAGAGCGTTCGGGGACGTCAGGTGACCAGCATGATCAAAATAAAGTGGCCCTTGTCAAGAGAAGCACGGTGAAATGGAAGCCAAAGCCGTAGTTTGCCCCTTTTGGGGAGAAGTAACCAGGTTTCCAAGAACGTGGTAGCAGAGGCGGTCTTGGTGCAACACCACCATCTGCTGGTCATATCTAGGAACTGCAGCTCTGGCTTGGCCACTTCAAGCACCTACAATAGGCTCCATCTGGGACGCTGCCTTCCAGAAACGTGTGGAAAAGCAAGGCAATAAACAAGGAATCAGACAAGTCAGCAAGGTCATTTCAGATGCGCGTACGTTTTAAGAAAGAAAAAACAAGAAATAAGCAGGTCTCGTGATAGAGCGGTGGTTCTCAAGGTGTGGTCCAGAGATCTGGGGACCCAGGGAGAAATTCATTTGTCTTTTTCATCTCCTTCCCTCGCGAGCGTATGATGGAGTTCTCCCGCGGCTGCATGACACGTGATATTGCAACAGATTGAATGCAGAAGCAGATATCAGAATCCAACAGAAGCTGTCTTCTATTAAGCCAAACATTGGAGAGATTTACCAAAAAAAGGGGGGGGGGATAATTTTCTCGCTACACTTATTTAGTTTGGGGAATAAAGTTATTTTTGTAAAGAATGTGTTACTCACATTAGCATGCAACGAGCTATTGATATGTTTTCAATGAATGAATGAACAAGCAAGTCTTTTTTTTTTTTTTTAAAGATTTTTTTCTTAAGTAATGTCTATACCCAACGTGGGGCTCAAACTCACAACCCCCAGATGGAGTCATGCGCACTCCTGGCTGAGCCAGCCAGGCGCCCCGAAACAAATCTCTTTAAAACACCTCAGTTTCATGTCTAATATGGGCCTTATTACCATTTACCATTCTACCATATTAGAAATGAAACACCTCAGTGTTTTACCATTTACGCTGATTCCTCGTTTCCGTGACTCGTTCTCGCTGCGAGGTGTTCCCTGTCCCCAGAGAGCTGGGCACGGTTTGTGACTTCAGATCTACTCGCTCCTGTACTTGTGAGTCCACAAGGGTGGATGTGATGCCTTCCTGCTTCATGGCTGTACCCTGGGCACCCAGCATTGTGCTTGGCAGAGTCGGGAGTCAAGAACTTTTTTTGTTGTTGTTTTGAAAGAGAGAGGGAGGAGGGGAGGGGCAGAGAGAGAGAATCCCAAGCAGGCTCTGTGCCGTCAGCACGGAGCCTGACTCGAGGCTCAAGCTCACAAACCGTGAGATCATGACCTGAGCCAAAATCAAGAGTCAGATGTGCCACCCAGGTGCTCCAAGGGCATTGCTTTGAATGAATGAATGAATGAATGAAACAGGGAGCTGGGTGAGCTTTTCAAGTGGGCAGTGCCCACTCCAAGTCAGGAGCAACCATTTACTATAGGATAAGCGTACAAAGGGGTCCCAAGACCAAAATGTTTGAGAACTGAAGTGAGTAACTACAGATGAGTAGTCCAGGGGGAGATTTCTCCGGGGAGGTGACATTCAGCTGAGACCCAGGAGCCCCACAGGTGTCAACTGTGCGAAAAGCGGAGGCGGGAGGGGCGCCTGGACGGCGCGGGCAGTTGAGTTGACTCAAACCAAGACTCAAACCAAGAGTTGACTCTTGGTTTCGGCTCAGACCATGATCTCGAGGTTCGTGGGAGCGAGCCCCATGTCGGGCTCTGCACTGATAGCATGGAGCCTTCTGGGGATTCTCTCTCTCCCTCTCTCTGCCCCTTCCCTGCTTGTGCTCTCTCTCTCTCTCTCTCTCTCTCTCTCAATAAATAAATAAACATTAAATAAATAAATAAATAAATAAATAAATAAATAAATAAATAAAACAAAATGAAAGCAAAGGGACACATATGTTCCAGGCAAAGGGAACACCCAGTGCTGAAACCCTCCGGAGGACAAGGCAGGTGTGCTAGAGGGACAGAAAGCCCGGCTTCCCAGAGTCTAGGACAGTTCCCAGTGTACAGGAAGGACCCAGTGAAAGGTTTCTGGGTGAAGAGTGGGCGAAAGAGAAAGCAAAAAGGAGCTGAGGAGAGACCAGCGGGTGCCTGGAAGCTTCCAGGAGGGGTAGGAGAAAGTTGTCTTCTGGTTAAGCATCTTCTAATCCTTTGGGGGGGCAGAAGAGCCTTACAGGTCCTCTCAGTGGACTTGTTTCTTTCTTTTTCTTTTTTATGGTTTTTGGTTTTGTTTTGTTTTGTTTTTGTTTTTGTTTTTAGTTATGTGCTGCCGAAGCGAGCACTATGTTTCTTTATTTTTGAGAGAGAGAGTAAGCGGCAGAGGGGCAGAGACAGAGGATCTGAAGCAGACTCTGTGCTGACCACTTGGGTGCTGACAGCAGCGAGCCTGATGCGGGGCTCGAACTCATGTACCGTGAGATCATGACCTCAACCGACTGAGCCACCCAAGTACCCCCGGACTTGTTTCTTTTACAGAAGACACTGAAGCCCAGAGAGAGAAGACAAGTCCTTAAGATCACAGACAGGACAGCCGTGGAATTCAAACCAGAAGCCAGGACTGCAGGCACAGACAGGGACAGGGTGCTTTGATAACTCTGGGGGACGGAGGAGGTGGGGGGTGTGCACATGTGTGCAAGCTCAGCCCCAGAGTGCCATCCTGGCCCCTGGCCCCCTGCTTCTGCCCCCCCCACCCCATTTCAGGCTCCTCTCATCCCCGCCCCCATGTCCAGAGTTTCTACAAGACCATTGGGCTCTGCCCCTCCCCCATCCCTCATCATCCTGGGCCTCCAGTTCTGCCAACCCTGGGAGTCCCTGATTCTCCTTATGATACCTCGAGCATTGCTGTGCAGGCCAGCCTCCACCCCATGGCTCCGGCTGTGACCTCTTCCGGAGTGCCCACCCCGCCCTGCCCACCATCCGTACCCCCACCTCCTGTAGAACTGATCCGATGACCCTGAAACACTCTGCACTGCCATGGCTATGTCATCTCAACTGGTTGCTTTTCTCCATCTCTCAAGGCTTTCCTCGTGTGTCCCAAAGACAGATGGGTGATCGACTAGCAATGACTGCCATGGTCGCTGGGATGGAGAGAAGCAATTTGCCAGGCCTTTGCCCATAGGCTAAACTCCTTCTCCCTTTTGCTCTGTCCCCAGGGAACTCTTGGCTTTCCCAGTGAAATATAAGCTCCCTGGCACTAAGGCCCCAGAGTTTCTCTGAAGCACACTGCCCTAGGCAAAAATTAGGGCTATTTTCTGAAACATCCACAGTGGTGCTGGTTGCACAACAATGCGAATATATTTACTGTCACCGAATTATACACTCAACACGGTTAAGATGACAAATTTTCTGTTGTATTTTCCCCCCATGAAAAATCAAGATAAATGTCCTTTTGATTGTCCTTTTGATTTCTAAAGTCGCAGTCTCGAGACAAGGCTGAGAACGCACTT
Source organism: Panthera pardus (assembly GCF_024362965.1). Classification (NCBI taxonomy): domain Eukaryota; kingdom Metazoa; phylum Chordata; class Mammalia; order Carnivora; family Felidae; genus Panthera; species Panthera pardus. The sequence goes on from NW_026526710.1 coordinate 19,886,182, forward strand.
CAGCTCCTCCAAAGTGCCCCTGGCTGCCCATCCTCCCCCCGAACCAGGCAGGCATCCCTCCTGTCTCTTAAGCAGCAGCCATCCTTTGGGTGTAAGTTGGTTTTTAATATCAAAATGGTACGTACACAGAAGCCACGGTCATGGGTAAAAACAAAAAGCCAAGTTCACCCTCCATTGCTGGATCCAGGTAAAACTCCGGTCTTTAATCTGTAGCAGGCTATCTACCCCCACATTCAGCAACCCCACATGGAAAACGTCTTCTCTGGTCAAAGCAAAACAACGGGTCCCTGGATAGACTCTCAGGAAGGGCCTTCGGGATCCCTTGTTGAGATGGGACCAGTACCCACCCCGGGCACCCCCTGAGCTCAGTATGCCGCTAACCCCCAGCTCATAATGTCCTGCTCCTCACAAGCTTGATGTTCATGGGACTTCACGCCAGAGTGACCATCAGAGGGCCGGGTCGGGAGGTAAACAGACCACGCCTACTGGGGACGCATGCGCAATCGCATGCACACGCACGCACACTCGCACGCGGAATCCTGGACTCTCACTGCCAGAGTCTCAAAGTCTCAGTCTCCAAGGTGGCCTAGTCCCTATCCTTCTGCCTCCAGAAGATGTGTTACCCGCCACACCACGTTTCCTTCGCTGGAACCAGGATCAGCCTCTCAGAAGCTTACTCCACACGTGTGTGTCCCCCTTGCAGCCACACAGGACAAGTGAGGGTCTCCTGTTGACTTGCAGCCCGTGAGCACATCCCCTCGGATCCTCTCCAGGAGCCGCATACATCCCATCTGGGCTGAACTAGCCAAGCTGCCAGCCTAAAAGCCAAATGCAACTCCTCCCCTCCTGAGGTCACATCCATAGCTCCCCATTGCCCTTAGGGCAACCCCCAATCTCCTTGGCAACACGGCCTGGTACTTGTCCATTTCCCATCTGCCTCCTGCTACATCCCCCATGAACCTTCCAGAACCTCCTCGATCCTCTCTGATTTCCCCCCAGAACTTTGCGTCTGCCATTCCTCCTACCCGGAACTCATCCCCACCACATCCAACCAGGGCTCAGCTTAGGTGCCTCCCTCTTCAGAAAGCCTGCTGGGACTGCCTACACTCCACCCCCACCCACCCCCACCCCCCACCCCCCCACCCCCCCGGTATACACCCGCATGAAATATCCTGAAGCGGGGATGGTTTCATCAGCGCTCCTCCCCAACGCCAAGCACCGAGCCTGGCACGGACTTGGTGCACAGCATCCTTGCTTGCCTCCTGGGTGCTTCTTCCACAGCCCCGCCCCCCCATCACAGCGCCGGTCTCACTGCATTACACGGTAACTTCTCCAACCTCCCCAGTGAGTGATACAAGCACCGGACCGAAGGGCCCGTAGGTGGGTCCCAGGACCCAGAGCACTGCTGGGGACACGGCAGGTCCTCAGCAACAACAGATCTTTGTAGTCGAATAAAGAGAAATTCCAGAACGCCAGGTGCCTGAACTTCTTGCTTCGAGTAAAATGGGGGGAGGCGGCCACTAGAGGGCAGCAGGGAGGTGCTTCCTCCCCACTGCTGGCTCCACTAGCTTAGCTCTGAGCCCATGGCCGTCAGACAGGCTCTGGGCCCCAGGCCAGTGTCCCATAACCCAAGCAACCTGCCTGCAAGTCTCAAGGCCAGCCTCTGACCCCGTGCCTGAGCTGACCCAACCCTCCAAGTCAGCCATGAGCTGCCCTCTCCCACAGAACCTGACTACCAGACCGGATCAGCAAAATGGTCCCATCTCCAACGGATGCTGGCGTTTACCCCCCACCCAGGATCCCCTGGCCCCGTGGCTCCCCTTCTCTGCTCCCAAAGGACTACCCCCCCCCCCCAGCCCTGAAGCAATCCAAGCTCCTTTCCAGCCAAAATCCTATCTCAGTGCTGCTACACTGCATAAAAGACAGAAGAAGACGACCCTGGACTAATTTACACTAAGGTGTAAGTGGGTGATGGAATCACCTTCGGAATACTCATATCTAAAGCTTTATGTCCTGGCACTTCCAAAACTCTAAAGCCCCCAGATCAAGGCCTCAAGTGGAGCCCTGGCCTGGTGACCGATCATTCCATGCATAATGGCATATCCTCTGTATGGACTGCACAGGTATTTTAAAGTTCACTAGAGCTGAATCCACCCGTTTGGACTATGGCAGCTATAAGGCTATTTAAAAGAACCGAAACCCAAATGCAGATTGTTACAGGTTGGCAGGAGAGGTCCAGTGGCTAAAACCCTGGAAGGCTGATTTGCTTCTGACCCTACCCTCAGTGGGTGCCACTCCGCCATCACCTGAGCCACACCCCATCCCTAGCACCTCCTTCAGAGTCCTTCCACCTCTACTGAACTACAGATTGCTCTGACCAGCACAGACACCAAGCCCAGCACCGCTAGCTACACCTCCCCCTGGGTTAGTCAAGTTCCAAACCTGTGTTAGCCCCATCCCAGCCATGCCGACATCCAAGCTGTTAATAGTAACAGTAACAAGGAGTGTTAGACCTGTTGTTAGTCAGGAAGAAATCCACAAGCCGTTAGTTTCCGCTGAAAGGAACAGACCAGGAGGGCAGGAGTTAGTCAAGGTGAAGGAGAGGTTAATTAAGAGCCGGTCAGAGCCAGGCCAGGAGCCTGGAGCCCCCAGCTGGGCAGGGTTGGCTGTTAGTGGGCAACCCTCTCCCCCACCCACCCCCGCCGGGCAGCCAGGGCGAGGCAGGGATTAGCTGGGTGAGAGCAAGAGTTAGTGCAAAGGAGCCAGAGATTAGCCCAGAGAGACAGACCAAGGTGCCTACTGGAGGTGAGGCATAAAATCACCCCCAGGTGTGGCCCTGGCTTTAGCGGCTGGCGGGCTCTGGGGAAGGCAAGCCGGGGCAGGGGCATGGGTGGGAATATGACAGGGAGCCCGGGATGAACTTCTGGCTGGCCTGAGGGACGGCAGGACCTTGCGGGACCCTGGGGTTCACGTCTTGCTTCCCATTTCCTCTTCCTGTGAACCCCGAACCCAGGGCAGATTTGCTTTCTTCCCTGCCTTCTCAAGCTCGCTGGTGTGGACACACTCCTCGATGACTTCCGATGTGAAACAATGGCCCACATCTACCTCCGGCTGGCCCACATCCAACCCAGCTTCAGAGAGGGGAAGGGCCCCTCCAGCCAACTGCCCTTGTAGGAAAGGCCCTTTTCGCTGATCTCTTGGTCATTCCCTCTCATGCCTGGTGATAAGGTGGGCCGTCCCTCTCACTGACTTCCGGTGTGAGAAATGCCCCTCTGGCCGACTTCCCGTACTGAACGCTCTACTCAGGGATTCCCAGTGTGGGAAAGACCCCTTTCGTTGACTTCCTGTGTAGGGGAAGGCTCTGCTTCCTGACTTCCGGTGTGGGCCCCGCCCCCTTCGCTGACTTCCGACACGCACCCCCATTGACTTCCGGTGCAGGACACTGCCTCCACCTGGTGCTTTCCGGGGCGGGGGGGAGAATTCGGTCCTCACTTCCCTCCAAAGAGGGCTACACAGGCCCCATCTCTCTGCCTGTTGGCGGGAAAAGCCCAGGACTCCGTGTTCGAGACCCGCAGGCCTCCACACTCACACCCCAGAAGCTTCCCTGGCCCCGCCCACTCCCAGTGGCCACCAGACGTCTGTGCAGAGAGACGACCTCTCCTGCTCAGAGGCCAGCCTCCCATCTCCCCATGACCGCCTCCTCCCCTGGGCCACTCACGTGGCTGAATAGGGCTGTCCCCTGCCTTAGACCTGACCCAGCGGATTCCCGAACTCCCAGCCACTTGGGGCGGCAAAGTGGGGCACCTGTCTGCAGGACCAGCCCCAGGACCTCTGCTTGCCAAAAGGAGGGGCGCCCAGAGCTCGGCAGGGCTGGGGTTAGTAAGAAGAGAAAACCAGGTTAGTAGGGGCCGGGTTAGTAAGTCAGAGCACAGCACCAGCGGACGGGGGCACCTCAGCAGACACACACAGGAGTCACTAGGAGAAAAGGAAGAACACACACAGGTCCGTTAGTCGGTTAAGGGGCGGTCGGGGTGCAGTTGAGCCCCCCCCCCCCCCCCCCCCGGGTTAGACAGGTTAGTAATTGAACAAAAGAGCTGCCTACGGAAAGAAAGCTGAGAAGGAGGAAGAATGTGAGGAAGAGACAGGGTTCAAAGCGAAAGTCTGGCCCCAGGCAGGGGGGTCTGTGTGCAGAACTCCCCAGAGGGACCAGGGCCTAGGCAGGGGATATGATCAGTCGGGTTTTCTGGGCTCTCCACGCCCCCCGCCCCCGCCCCTTGTATATTTTTTAAACATCTGCCACGTCTCAAGAATTTTTACATTCCTGGGAATCCTCGCTGCAGCCTTTGAGGTGAAAATCAGTACTCCCATTGTGCTGCTGAGGAAGGGGGTTCAGAGAGGTGAGGTGGCTTGCTCAAAATGGCTCAGCAGGAAATGGCAGAGTTGGCGAGTCCTGTTTGCATGCCCCGTCCCGGAATGCGGGTCTGCACAGAGATCCCAGGCCACTGGGCAGGGCCTTCTGGAGCGTCGTCTGCCCCCACGTCCCAGCCCCTTGGAAGGCCCATGAGCTGCCAGGTTAGTAGGGTCGGGCTGCGGGGGGTTAGTAGGGCATGCTCGGGCCTGGTTAGTGGGTTAGTTGGTTGGCAGAAGGCCAGGCACCTCGTCACACGCCACAGCGTCCCGGCTGAGCCCTGGGTTAGTAGGTTAATCACACCATGCATCACAGCCCCGGCCGCTCTGCTGCAGCTCCAGAGGCCTCCCGAGCCCCCCACCGTGCCCCCCCCCACCCCCCACCACCAGCCAGCGAGCTGGGCCTGACCAGGGCAGGGGCCCGCCTCCAAGCTCCTCAGCACCACCACACTCAAAGCATTTGGCTTCCCGATTTGCTTGGCCGCGGGCCTCCTCTCTCAGAACAGTCCGTCCCCCGAAAATAGAACCTGCTCGTCCTGGCTGGAAACCCCTGCCTGGTTCTGGTCAGCCCCTTCCCAGAAGGCTGGATCCTGTCGCACTCAGGCACGCACACACCAGCGTCTTCCCAGTGGCATTAAGTCTGGAGGCACCACGTCTGGTGGACACCTCCTCCACCACCTGCCGGGATGCCGGCTACCCCAGCCACCGGCCTGCCCTCCCCCCCACCCCCTCCATCTCCCGCTCGGACCAAAACTACATAGAGCTCACCTGACTCCCTGGAACCCAGTTCCCACTCCCCCGCCCCTCCTGTCTGCTGCCTTTCCAGCTGGTCCTACAGAGCCCCTGAGTGCGCCGAGCTATATCATCTCCTATCCCCGCTGTGGTGTCCCCATTCTGAGCCCCAAGAGCCCCAGCCTCCTGCCCCCCTCAGTCTTAAACGATGCTCCATAAGAAAAGGGTTCTGTTGCCATAAACGGGGAGGACACAGAGTCCTGTCTGCCCTTGAGGACTCACAATTCCCATCAGCGCTTGCAAGGCTCTGATAAGTCCTGCATTCTAGAAACCTATTGCACTTGAACTCACTTTAAAAAAGAGAGACAAGGGATGAGAGAGAGCAATGGGATCTCCTAGGACTGACTTTGGGAATCTCTTCCAGGGACCTGGAACCTGTCAGCTAAGCCACATCTTTCTCATCCTTCAAGGCCCTGGTTGGTTCAGCCTTGCTGGGAAGTCTGTGCAAGTCATTCTGGCATCTTACTCCCACCCCCATCCCCCCAAGCACTCAGAACCGTGCCTCAGTGGGCTATTCTCTGCCCCGTTCTCCGATTCTCCCAATTCCAATTGCGTGGCCGTGCAATCCTGAAGGCTTCAATCACGGCCAGAGCTTCACCTATATCCTCCCCCCCCCGCCCCACCGCTGCAAGTGACCAGCACAGAGAAAGGCCCAGAGTAGGTGCTGAATCCTGATAAGAGGATACCCCGGGAGGCCTTCGGAGCTACTCCGAAGGCCATGCAGTGCAGCCACTTCCCCAAGCTGATTCGAGATGGATGGCAGCGGAAGGGCTAGTCAGAAGTACTTCTGGTCAGAAGATGCTGGGTTGGCACCTCCAGGGCACCAAAACTCCACAGGCCCTAAATCTAAACCCCGAAAGCAATGGGAGTGTATCGTGAGCAACCGGCCAGGAGCCCAGCCCTGGGCAGGCAGGGGGCCTACGCTGAACCCCTCCCCGCACGCCACCCCCCCCCCCCCCCCCCAGCTGAGCAGATGACTGCTGTTTCAGAGTGGACATCAGACTCGCAGAGATGAGGTCACGTGCCCAAGGTTAAGTGGCAAGATGCAGCCTCGGGCTCCAAAGCCCAGGCTCTTCCAAGGCCCTCCTTCTCCTGGGACTCCCTCTCGCTGCCCTGGTCCAGCCAGTTCCGTGTGTCCCCAAGGCACGGGGACCATCCAGCCTGGTGCCCCTTGCACTCTGTCCCTACTCCCCATTGCTCTGTTCTTTCTGCCCCCCGCTCCCCGCCCCGTGGCGCTGGGGATGCCGGAAGGAAGATGGCTCCCGCTTTCCACATTTGCCGTGACTACCTGTATGGACCGGATCGTGTCCCCCTCCCAAATCCGTAGGTTGAAGCCATATGGCTACCCCCAGTGTAGCCATATTTGGAGATGGGGCTTTTACCAAGGACATTAAGGTTCAACGAGGCCATAAGCATGGGACCCTAATAAGATAAGACCGGCCTCCTTATAAAAAGAAGAAGTGACACCAGATCTGTCCCTCCGCCTCACTCCGCTCCCCCCCACCCACCCCGTACATGTGCACAGAGAAAAGGCCACGTGAGAAGCACATCTGCAAGCCGAGGAGAGAGGCCTCAGAAGAAGCCAACCCTGGCACCTTGATCTTGGCTTTCCAGCTGCCACAACTATAAGAAAACACATTTCTGCTGTTTTGTGCCCCGCCCTGCCCAGGCTGTGCTATTCTGTCACAGAGGCTCGAGCTAACACAGGCCCCCTCTCCACCCCGGGAAAAGCACTCCCAGCTTTGAAGCTTGCCTATGGAAGCCCACGGGCCGCTCCTGTGCAGGCACCAGACCGTCCCCTCCAGAGGGGCCAGAATGAGGGGAGAATGGAGAGATGCTTATGGAGGGTAAGCCTTTGACGGGGGGGGGGGGGGGGGGGGGGGGGGGGGGGGGGCGTGTGCGTGGGGCCCCGCCCTGCCTGCCTTTGCCCCCCCAGGACAGAATGAAAGACGAGTGCAACAGCAAACAGGGGGTCTGTCATCAGGCCGGGCTGCCCCGACCCCTCAAACCTGGGGACAAGGCTGGATCCAGCCCGGTCCCTTTGGACGGTGGGAATAAGGCTCAGTTTGTCGTCTCCCTCCTGGCCTGGGCTTCCTCATCTCTTGCAAACCCTCCCCTTTCAGGATCGGGCACCTTCTGCCCCTCCAACTGCCCCCCTCCAAGACCTCAACAACACTGGGGGGAAGGCCCGGGCTCCTCCCAGACCCTGCCCGCCTCCTCCCTGCGACCGTGAGGCAGAGGAGAAGCACAGAAAAAGCCTCATCCAAAAAGCACCCACAAAAATGAGAAACCACTCAAGGCAAAGGACGCAAGACAGACTCCAGCTGACGGAGCCCACAAAGCTGTCTGTCCTCCCTGCAGCTCCACCCCGACGCCCATCCCTGTGTCCCTGCACCATCCTGTAGCGTCAGCTGTGGCAAGGGTGCAGTCAGTGGGGCCCTGGCCCAGGCGGGGCTCCGGCTGGCCACCGGCAGGGCCACAGAGAGGAATCGAGTCGGCACGGGGTCGAGAAGCAGTCTCCAGGCCCAGACGGCAAGGCCCAACAGGCGGGGTCCAGGTGGGACACAGAGGGGCAGTGGGCAGCCAGGCTCCCTCACACCCCTCCCTCGGGCTGTCCTCCGGAGCTACGGCCTGTCCTCAGCCGGGGCACCAGCCAGGAGGGGCCTTTATCTCAGTGGAAGGATGACGGCTTTGGGGACTTGTCCAGAGTCCGAGAAAACCACCGAAGGCTGCTCCCTGCGTCACTGTGGCCAGAGTCCAGAGTCACCAGGGCTCCAAAGGGGAAGACCAGGCAGGAGTCCTGGAGACGGGGCCGGGCTGAGCCACCTGGGGGAAATGCAGCGAGTTGGGACGTGAGCACGGCCTCTATCCCCCGCACATAATCCCCCCAACATAATCCCACATCTGAGCGGGGTGGGGGGTGCACCTTTAGAGACCCCCCCAGCCTCCCTAGACAGGGTGGAGGGTAGGGGTGGGGTTTTAGACACTGATGACTTTTGGGGTTTTTTTAATGTTTGTTTATTTTTGAGAGCGAGAGAGAGCAAGCAGGGGAGGGGCAGAGAGAGAGGGAGACACAGAATCCGAAGCAGGCTCCAGGCTCTGAGCTGTCAGCACAGAGCCCGACATGGGGCTCGAGCTCACGGACCATGAGATCACGACCTGAGCCAAAGTCGGAGGCTCAACCGACTGAGCCACCCAGGCACCCCGTAGACACTGTTGACTTTTAGGAGAAACTCAGGAATAGAGTTTCCCTACCCTGGCAGGACTGGCTCAGAGAACAAAAAAGCAATAGTGGGAGGCCCAGAGCAAGGCCAAGGGCATCACGGGTAGAAAAAGGACAAGGGTTCAGGTGGGCAGAAAGAGCCTTCAAGGTCCCCAGGAGGCTGGGATTCCCTTTACAACATTCCACTGACAGAACTCCTGTACCACCCTCCCCCAGTACACACACACACACACACACACACGCACACACACCTCCCTGGACGGGGAGCTCACTCCCTCGCCGAGACCATGATAAAGCATGTTCTTGTGTGAAGGTCTGAGAGTAGAACCATGTCTCTGGATTCCCGGGGTCTAGCCTGGAGATGATGCTCATTCCGTGTTTGTGCTGAATGAAGGAATGTACTGAAATCTGCCATAACACGCCCATAGTGGTCTTGATTGGGCCCCACATGCCCCCACCGAGAGCAAGCCTTCCAGCCACCCGGCTCCTGGGCCTTCTGCTCGTGAGCATGAGTGTTCTGGCCAGACCCTGGGTCTGGGGAGGGGCCTGGCTAGGGGGACAATCATCCCCCATAAAACTAACTTCAGTGCAACCTCCTTCCCCCCATGCCTACCCAGGCTTACCTGGCTGCACCCAGACAACATGTTGGCAGCCCAGGCCCAGCTCCCGGCTCCTTCTCCGTGTAGATCCCATCCTGGAAGACAAAAAAGCCCACCACGCTGCAGGAGGAAACTGCACCCAGGCCCCCTCCCCACGCCCAAACTGGCCAGAACTCTCTGCTAACGAGAAGGCCCCCAGAGCCAGGGAGGCTGGGCCCAGGCACATCCCCCTTCCACCTCCCTTCCTCCCACCCCAGAATGTCCTCGGGATAAGGGGGGGGGGGGCTCCTTCACCCACCTCCCTGTTCCCCAGCAACAGCAGAAGGGGACCCAGGACAAAGTAAGGCAAGGTCAGCTTGGCAACAGCTGAGTGGAGGCAGGGACCAGAGTCAGGGATCCAGAGGTCGGATTCAGCTCTGCCATCTTGTGTAGCCATGGGAAGCCTGCCCCACTCTCTCTCTTTCTCTCTCTCTCTCTCTCTGAGCCTTGGGATCCTTCCAGCCCTGCGTTCACCCAGAGTGCACAATACTAACCCATAGTTTGAGGCAGTGGACAGGAAATGGGGGGCGGGGAGGGGGCTACAGCTCACCTTCAGTTATTTTTCTGCCCCCATCTGTCCCCGTCGGCCTGCTAACCCTGACCCAGAATCGTGTCCCGGGTTTTGCTCCTGGTGACAGCTAAGCTATCTTCATCAGCTGGCAGACCCGTGCCGGGAGAGTTAGGGGACCGCTCAGTGTGCGCCCAGCGCTCTCTACAGGCGCCTGAGACTCGGGACACGGGTCCAGACCCGGAGAAGAGAACATGGCCCATCATCACAGTGTCGGCCTCCCCGCCCAACTGCCAAGTAAAGGGGGCCCTGGCCAAGTCTCACAAATATGATGACAAAGGGCTGGAACTGAGAAGAGCCGCCCGGAGTCCCCAGTCTCCTTCTGACTCCTTCTGACACCAGGTCGACGGGGACTCAAGAGGAGGTCGCCAAACTCCAGCCTACAGAAGGTCCTCATGGCGGAACTGACAAAATCCTGGCTTCCGTGCCAAAAAGCGGGGTGGAAACGCCCCCGTCTGGGGCCCCATATAATGGGGACAAGGTCTTGGTCTGTGACGCGGAGGGGTTGAAAATTGGCCTTGCCAATTTCCCTCCCACAGGATTGTGAGAGATTCTACGCTTTCGTGCACGGACCTAGAGAGGGCAGGGGGGGCAGTGGGGGGAGGGGGAGCGGCACTGGTTAAGTTGGAATACTTATCTGTCAGGCTGCTGCCCAGGGTGGTCACGAATGTTCAGGAAGAATCCGGAAATCCCCTTCTCTCTCCTCCCCTTCTCTTCCCTCTCTCCCAGGAGCTTGCTGGATGCTGTAAATAGACCCCAGGCTGCTCGAGGGAGCATCGCTTGACACAGAGGCCCTTCCCCTGGCCCCGCGGACCCTGATGTCAACATGGCAGTGAAGGTTTCAAGGGAAACTTCAGCCCCTGGGTCAAGCTGAAAGCTCGCCAGGAGGGCAGAAAGGAAGGCGAGGGCGTGAAGGTGAGATGAACCAGGTGAGACCATGGCTCCCCAACCCCACGCACCCGATGTGTGACTCAACATGAATTATCCTCAGAGGTTTAGCCAGTGCCTGGCACGCTGCGAGTGCTCCAAAAACCATTTCACCACGTACTCAAATCTTTGCCTAATGCTGATGTCCCAGAAATACAGGCCATCTCGATCCTGCGGCATGATATGCCTCCCGGGGTGGGGGTGCGTATACCCCAGGTAGGTAACACAGATCAAATCAAAATCCCATCTTGGTGGAAGGATAAACGAATGCTCGTACATTCTTATAATGAAATCTACTCATCAGTCGACAGGAACAAATGAGTGCTACGTACTACAAACCTTGAAAACATAACACGTTGTGAGAAAAGAGACCGCGTGCTGGTTGGCTCCATTTTTATGAAATGTCCAGAACAGACAAACTTACAGAGACAGAGAGTAGACTCGTGGTCGTCTGGAATCCAAAGTGGGACGGCAGACGTTAGTAAGGGGGTGTGGGGGAAACTTACGGGGGCAACAGAAATAGCCCAAAACAGGTTGACAACAAGGGGCTGCTCGACTTGGTAAATTTACAAAAAATCATCGAACTGTGCACCTGAGATGAGTTCTGTGCCATTTAAGCCACGTCTCCATAAGGTCAGACCCAAAAAAGGATTGAATTACCGATCCATACAATAACAAGTATGAACTCAAAACCTCACCCTCAAAAAACCTTACCCTGAACAAAAGAAGGCCAAACACCAAAGATTCCATATTAATGGAACTTTAGAGAAAACAAGTCTAGTTTATAGGCCTACAAAGCAGATCAGTGGTTCCATGGGACTGGGGCTGGGGCTGGGGCTGGGGCTGCGAGGGGATTGACATACAGGGAAGGGACACAGGGGAACATTTTGGGGTGATGAGAATGTTCCAGATGTTGATTGTAGTGATGGTTACACAAGTGTCTACATTTGGCAAAACACATTGAGATACAGGCTTTAAATGGGTGCGTTTTATTGTATGGAAATTGTAATCCAATAATGCTTGTTTTTCAATACTCCTTGAGAGGTAACCACAGAGAATAAGAATCGAGAAGAGTCCGATTCTCCTATGGTGGACCCCAGGGCCCTGGTGTGTCAGCTCCCGCTGGCCCACACAACCCCCCACTTCAAGCCAAGGTCAGGGGCCCCACCAGGGAAGCTTTGATTGCAGGGGTTGGGCCCAAGAAGATTCTAGAGGTCCCTCCTACCTCTGAGATTCTGGGGCTTTCCACACAGATGGACTTCATAGCATGAAGCCGGTGTCTATTATCCTGGGGTCACCTTGATTACTCCTTTGATGCAGTCAGGGTCATGGTAGGCACGCAGACATGTCTGGAGCCATGTGGGTGGGCAGGGAGGTGCCCCCAGCTGTCAGAGAGAGAGAGAGAGAGAGAGAGAGAGAGAGAAGGGTAGGGGAATAAATATGCACCCACAGGTATGTTGGAAAATAGATGCCAGGGTCCTGTTCTAAAAGCGCAGCATTTACCAAAACTGATCTCCTCAGATCAGAAGCAAAACAGGAAACCGGGAGGTATCGTGGTACCAAACCATCGTGATGCATTGGACAGGACAAGGGCTTCCCGGCCTGGGGTTCCATCCTGCTGGGCCGCACTGGGGAAGTGCACCGCCCCTCTGGGCCTGTCTTCTTATCCACAGAATGGAGATAATAATGGTGCCCACCTTACAAGGCCGCCGTGAGGATTACCTGGGACGATAAATACTTACCTATTAGCACGCATTCCATTATTTTCTTATGCTGTTAGTACTCCCTTTGCGCACACGGCTCATTAACACCATCGGTGGGTTATTTTTTCCCCCTAAACTCTGTGCCGTTCCTGGTAACGGAGTAACAGCTGCCAGGGAAATCTGCATTTGGTTGCATTTTAGGGTCCCTCTGGATTTGGGCTTTTTTTTTTTTTCCCCGACTCTGGAATAAAATAGCTGCTCGGAGAGCTGGCATACGGGAGATGTTGGCCTAAATTGCTCTGGATGAGTGAGTACCGACAAAACAGCAGGAACCTCCCAGGAACAACGAGATGCGCAGGAGACGCGCTGAGGGAAACAGAAGCGTCTGCGGAGCAGCAGAAAGCCCGGCTTCTGGACAAATGCAAGCAGGGCATACACAAAAGAGGAGCTCCGAAATTCGAATTTCAACTCTTCCTCAAACAAGGGAGCCCCTGAGCTGCTGGGGGGGGGGGGGGTGGGGGGAGGGAAGAGCCAAAGAAGGAGAAAGATGATAAACTAAATGTTAGTTTACAGGTTAGGTTAAACTAAATGTTAGTTTCCTGCCTGCCGAAAGAATAAACTGGGTTTCACTGTCCCCATTTTACAGACAAGGAAACTGAGGTTCGGAGTCAAGTGCCTTTCTCCAACATCACCCAGCTGGGAAGGAGTGCAGTTGGATTCTCAACAGGCTTGTTGAACCCCAAAGCAGCAGAAGGCTTGCGTTCAAATACGGGGTGGGGATTATACGGGGAAAGGCCGGAGGGAGGTATGTGTGAACCGCAGGACAGCACTACGGGGGGGGGGGTACCTGGTCCACGACTGCTACACCATCTCGGGTCATTTCATTCCAGTGGCTTCGAGAGGCAACTGATTAGGCTGACATTTAGGAGAGGAGGTGGAGTAGTTATAAACACACGTTTCAGGGTCAGCCGAGACCCAGGGGCCAGTCCTGACTCTCCTTCCAACTGGCTGTGTGATCTGGAGCTCGTCGCTCCACCTCTCTGAGCCTCAAGTGCTCATCTGTCATGCCCAGTTCCCAGGCTTTTCGCGGGGTCTCCAGGAGGCAGTGCCCAGCAAGAACCCTGGTAAATGGCCACTAAATTGTCGAGGCGCTGGTTATCTACTCCATCCCTTGGAGTACACACAGACTCCGTCTCCCCCTCCCCTCCATGACTCATCCAGCTTCCACAGGGCCCCACCCGGACCACAAGGGGGGAGGGGACACCTGTTTCATCTGATCTGATCAGCCTGGAGAGGAATACAGAGACAGATGTCACTCTCAGCTGCCCTTTGCCTCTGCCCCTGTGTCTCTCTGGCTATTGTTCCACAGAGCTCCAGCTGACAGATGAGCCAGGCCTCAGAGACAAGAGGAAGGATCCCCTTGGGAACAAAGGGCTAGCCTATAAGTTATTCACCAGCCCATTGAACTTGCACAATGGACCCAGGGCTCCAGAAACACCCTCCCCCCGCCCAACTCAAACAGCCCAAGGGTCACCCAGGAGAGGAACCAACAGCCCCAATACAAATAAAAGCAAATAACTAGGTGCCAACGCAAGATTCAGGGGCCACGTAAGTGTCCCCAGCAGGTACACAGTGGGCAGACTAAGCAGTAATATCTTTATTCAACACTTACAGGCTGCAGGCACTTTTACACATACTGCTTCACAGCCTCACGACGGTCTTTTAAGGCAGGGATTCTGATTCCCACTCTACGGATGAGGGGACTGGGGCTCAGAGGAGGGAAATGGCTTCCTGGCTGAAGCTGACCTAAAAAGTAGGTGGGGAGAAGGATTCATGCGGTGTAACTCTCAACCCCTTCTCTTTCCACCACACCACACCCTCTGGATGGGTGATAAATTCAAAGAGCATAATCCTGTCCTGAGCGGAAGCACGGATCAGATCCAGAGAAGGGGCCTTAAAAAATGAAGTTGAAAAAAAAAAAAAAGAAAGAAAGAAAAAGAAAGGAAGGAAGGAAAGGAAGGAAAGAAAAAGAAAGGAAGGAAGGAAGGGAAAGGAAGGAAGGAAGGAAAGGAAGGAAGGAAGGGAAGGAAGGAAGGAAGGAAGGAAGGAAGGAAGGAAGGAAGGAAGGAAAAAGGAAGGAAGGAAGGAAGGAAGGAAGGAAGGAAAGGAAGGAAGGAAGGAAGGAAGGAAGGAAGGAAGGAAGGAAGGAAAGAAGGAAGGAAAAATGGAAATGCCTGGCAGGTCCAACAATAGACGGTGAGTAGAACACGTTTGTCTTTTCCAACCTTCTACAATTATCATCCATTTTGTTAGACTTCTTGATTCCTTTTAAAAATCACCAAAAATTATAAAATTCTCGCTTTTAATGCAGGCACAGAGGGTGGCTCTTCTAAAGCTCGCGTAAGGAGTTATGGTTCCTTTGAGGGGGGGATTCTGAAGACCAGCTCTCTCCTCCGTGAAAGAGTGGGGGGACAGACCCCAAAATGCAGCAAGAAGGATGCAGGGTGCGTTTCTGAACCTTTCTCGGTGGCCAGGGTGGTCAAATAATAACAGGCAGGTGCGGAGGGGCATAGGGGATGCTACCCGTAGAATTCTTTCAACGGGAAATTAATCGGAGTCAGCTAACACGAGTTGAATGCCACCCGAAGCTAGGCACTGGTAAAGTGTCCCAGAGGAAACCATTTGCCAGGACTGCGACATGTTTCTGCGCTGAGGGGGGCGGGGGCGGGGGGGAGGGAGAGAGGTCGGGGGTACTGTTCCCTCAACCGATGGTCTGGCCACCTGCTGGATGAGAGGGAGGAGGGGTCTGAGTAAACATCCAGATGCCCAGCCCCACCCCAGTCCTGCTGACTCATCCCCTGGCCACGTGGCACGGACATCTGCATATGTGAAGCGACGCCCCTGAAGTCTGAGAACCACTGTCCTCAGGTTTCCCTGTCATCCCCACCTCCCCCCGCCAACCCCGCCCGACCCCCACAGAACCCAGGCGATCGCTAAGCTCCCAGGTGCCCGCGTTAGCGCTCCGTCTGGGGTTGGCACCGAGAAAAACAAAGCCTCTTCCCGCACGGTTTCTCGCCTTTCTCTCCCCTCCCCTCCCCGCACTAGGGCCTCGCTCCCCTGCCCCCTCCCCCCCAGCAGCAGGTGGGGGCGTTTTCCCCGCGGCGGCCCTGCAGTGGGTTGTGCGCGCCAGCAATCTGCGCGCGGCGGCCGCTGGTCTGGAGCCCGGGTTGAGGGTAGGGAATCCAGCCGCCGCACCCCCCCCCCCCCGCCCCGCCACCGCCCCAGGCCTCTCCCTGCAGAGTCCCAGAAGCAATTTCTCCAGCCCAGGACCCCCCTCTTGGATTTCCAGCCTGTCTAGAGGGTACTGGAGAGGAGATGTGGAAAGGGGGCTAGTGAGGGCTGAGGGCTCCCCAGACCTGTTTGGGGATTGGACACGGGCTTTTGGACTCCTGCATACCCGGATCGCAAAATCACTGGCTGCGTGACCTTGGACGCGTACCTAACCCTCTCCGGATCTCAGCGTCCTCATCTTTAAAATGGGGTTCTCACCTGCTCGTGGGACTGTTGTGGTAATGCGAGCAAAGCAGAGGCTGGCGTAAAGTAAGCTCGCTGTGAACTGATGTATCATCATTATCTTTGTCATTGGCATTATTCTTCTCAAGGAAGGCGGTTCTCCTGCCTTCCGCATCCCCCTGGACCCACCCAGCACGCCGCGCAGCTGGAAGCGGGGTCCCACCGATGGGGCAGGGCGGGCTCTGGGCGGTGGGCTCGGCAGGAAGGAAGAGGGGCTCAAGCACCCCGCCCCCACCCCCAGCTCCGAGCCCCTGCGGGCTCTGTCCGAGGCTGGGCCAGTTAGCCGCTAACCTGGCGGGCCCAGAAGGTCCAGGGTCCCCTGCTCCCTGGCTGGCCGCGGGGGTGGGGGGGTGGGGAGGGTCTTTGTTCGCCCTCGGATGGGGACTGCAAGACCCCCACCCGCGCTAGATTCCCGGCGCATCCTTCCTCTCGGTCCCCCAAGCCCCACCCAGGACAAGTGCGGGCGGCAGAAGCTGTTCATCCCGCAGACGAGGAGCACTTCGGGCAGCCTTTGCCATCCCCCTGAACACTGCCTGGGACCCTGGGACCCTGGGACCCTGGGACCCTGGGACCCACCCTCGACCCGACCTCGGGGAATTAGGCTGTTCCCGGCGCGGGAGCAGGACGCTTAGGGAGGCAGGGCTGCGAGCGCGGGGCGGCGGCTTACCTCGGCTCCGCGGTCCTGCGGCGCGAGTGCAGAGGGCTCTTTGTGCCCGGGCTCACCGCGCAGAACTGGGGGAGCCCCTGCAAGCGCCTCCCATCGCAAACTCCTCCCCGCACTCGTCCGCAGCCTCCCTCCCTCTGGTCCCCCGAGCGCAGCCGGCGTCGTCTTTGTAGCTGCTGCAGCGCCCATGAAATTTTAATGCGGGAGCGGCTGGCGGGCGGCGGCGCCCCACCCCCGGCCCGCGCCCCGGCGCCCCGCTCGCGCCTCCCCCCTCCCCCTCCGCCCCTGCAACCCCCCGCAGCCTTCCCCCCGCCCCCGCCCGGGGGTCCGAGCCCGCGAGGGGGGGGGGGGGGAGCGCGCCGCCGCCCCCGCGGCACAAAAGGGCGAGCCCGGCCTCCAGCATCGCCGCCCGCGGCGCTGCCATGGCAACGCTTGCCCGGCTGGACTCGGGCCGCCGAGCGCGTGGATGGAGAGGGGCGCGCGACCGCGGGCCCGGGAGCCAAGCCCGGAGCCCGGCGCGATCACAGGACCCGGGACGCTGGTCCTGGAGCACCAGGATGCATCCCCCGCGTGGCCTCAGAGGATGCTTCGCAATTAACCCTGCTGAGATGGGCACGCGCTTATGGCAGAGTCAAGATTCGAACCCATGCCTCGGGCTTCCCGCCCTTGTGCGTGCCGCTACGCCCCTTGGCGTAACCGCTTTCATAGGTTTGGTCTTTTATGTTTTGAACGGCCCTCTGCTTAGTAGCTACCCTTCTGCAGAGCAGTGACGCCAGAAAGTGGTCCTAGACCCGCCGCATAAACATCACTTGGGAACTTGCTAGAAACTCAAATTCTAGGGCCTCGCCCCAGCGCTACTGGGTGGAAAACTCTGGGGTGGGGCCCAGAGACAGGTATTTTAACAAGCCTTCCGGGGGACTCTGATGCACGATCAGGCTTGGGAACCACTGTGCTGGATCATTCCAGGGATTTCTTTAGCCAGCCTGTCCTGGGTTTCAATTTCAGCTTTGTCCTTGTCCCTTGACAGATGGCCTTGGACACACCAGTCCTGAGACTCGGTTCCCTAGTCCACAAAGTGGACATAATAATGGAACCCACCTCATGGGGTTATGTGGGTTAAGTGTGGAAAGGCATAGGAAGACAAGGGATGCTTAGCACATGCCTGCCGCTTAACAAAGGCTCAAAACATAGTTCTTACTGTGATAGGGCTCTGACATCTGCCTAATTTTTACACTTCTGTGTATATCATTTATCATGTTCATTGCTCAGATAAGGACATTAAGACCCGGAGAAGCTCTAAGAGCCGCCCACAGCCACAGTAAGGGACCCAGGCAGGATTTGAACTTACTGCTCTAAAAGGTTCTAGGTTTGGGGCGCCTGGGTGGCTCAGTGAAGGGTCCGACTTCCAGTCAGGTCAGGATCTCACCGCTCTGTGCTGACAACTTCAGAGCCTGGAGCCTGCTCCGGATTCTGTATCTCCCTCTCTCTCTCTGCCCCTTCCCCACTCACACTCTGTTTCTCCGCCTCTTAAAAATAAGTAAACATTAAAAAAAAAAAAGTTCTAGGTTTACTGGCTGTTTTCCACATTGCGTATCTCCTTCCAGGAACCCCCGCTTGGTCTTCAGGAAATCTAAATCCCGTTCAACAAACCTATAGCACTTGGCCAATGTGCCCAGTGCAAAGACATTGCAGGACCCCTAAAGACCCCAGGGGAGGTCCCAGCTACCCACCCCTCCCCCAGCAGAGCTAGCCATCCTGCCCGAGAAGTGAGACTCACGTGGACCATCTAGAAAACAGGCAAGATGGGGTGTGGTCACACCACTGCCCAGAGCATTGTCATCGCCAGGTCTAGGACTTTCCCCCGGATCAACAGACCACAAACAAAATGGAAGACCATTTTTGTTTTGTGTTTTTTGTTTTTTTAAGTATTCTCAAGCCACCTGTTTCATAATCTGCTGTCAAAATCTCAGCCTATCATTTCCAATATCCATTTGGATAAGAAGTCAAGGCACTTTGCCTGCTCCTAGATTTTCAACACTTCTCCTTTTCCCTGGGGCTTCTTCAAGATGAGCAATAATGAGCCCGTGATCCAATTTCCGAGTCTCTTTCGTCGTAGGGATATCCTTTCAAGGAGAGCATTGCGAGAAAGGATGGGGGTGGGGGGGAGGGGGATAGGCAAAGGAAGTAATCCTGAGAGGCTACTGGGGGCTCCCTGTGAGGAGACCACGTCTAACTCCGGTGGATTCAGGGCAAGCCATAAACTGAGTAAGGAGGGGCCAGACCCCACCCCGTCCAGCAGTCACCAAAACCACCCTGAACCCGCCTGGCTGTCCTCTGCCCCAGTTCTCTAACACGGCACATTTCTTTATCGTGGGTGGCCCAAACCAGCTCTCCTGGGGGTTCATTTGGTCCTTTGCCCTCTTTTTGTCCACCTCGTGAGTGCCTCTGTGGTGAGCAGAAACCCTCATTTTCCCAGGGAGGGTTAGAAACCCACGCTTGCCTTCTTCAACCTGCAAGCTCGGGTCACTCTTAACCCCCTCCTTTGGGATTCACCACTGGTTGGATAGCTAGGTCCCACATCCTTCCTGTCCCCCCGTCGATGTACCCCGGACTCTCACCTTATCCTGTGGGGAGACCCAGGACGCAGCAGAGCATGGCCCAGGATGGCACATGTCATTCTTGCGTCATCTCGCCAGGAATTCCAGTCTTCCAGGTGACATTTACAAAGCTAACGTGGGCCCCAAGAGCCCGCGAGCAGATAGGAACACCAGATGGAACCCCGAAGAGAAGGGTCAGTGTTCTCTCTCCTGCTTCTCTTGAAAATGGCCTGAGCCTCTTCTGATGGAGTGGTGGTTGCCTTGGCAACGGGAGGAGGCGCCCTGGTACATCTCAGGAGATCCACTTGAGAATAAACTTTGCTCCTTAAACCTGGACCAGGGAGCCCACCTGTTCCCACGAGGACGTGTGCGAGCAGCATAGTCTTCTGCTCAGGACACCGCCAGGGCCCAAGATTCCCAGGGGAATTCTGACGTTGGTAATGCGGCCAGGAGAGGGGACTAGGGTTTCTCTTTATCCCTAAACGAGGGTGGCCCTGGAGGCCGGGGTTCCATTTGCACCTGGGTGCCCTGGGTACAACAGAGCGCTCATGCACCCGACCGTGCCTTTTTTCCTTTTTTTTTTTGAGATGAACTTCACATAATATAAAACTAACCACTTTATTTTTTTTCTTGTAAATATTTTTTCCATCTTATTTTTTTTTCATCGTGGTAAGTGTACGCTTTAATCCCCTCCCCCCACCCACCCTCTGGGAACTATCAGTTTGTCCTCTATAGTTAAGGGTCTGCTTCTTTTTTAATTTATTTTTTGTTGATTTTAGTTTTGAGAGAGAGTGAGAGAGAGTGCACCAGAGTGGGGGAGGGGCAAGAGAGAGGGAGGACAGAGGATCCAAAGCGGGCTCTGTGCTGACAGCAGAGAGCCTGATGCGGGGCCCAAACCCACGAACGGCGAGATCATGACCTGATCCAAAGTCAGACTCTTAACCGACTGAGCCACACAGGCGCCCGAGAGTCTGTTTCTTGGTTTGTCTCTATCCCTTTTCCTTCATCTTTTTGATTTGCTGGTTTTACGTCTTAAATTCCACATGAGCGGGATCGTATGGTATTTGTCTTTCTCTGACGGGCTTGTTTCGCTTCGCACTATACTCTCTAGCTCCATCCACGTGGTTGCAAATGGCAAGATTTCATTCTTTGTTGTGGCTCAGCAACATTCCATTGTATATACCACTACTTTATCCGCCCCTCCTTTGGCTATTGTAGATAGTGCTGCAATAAACCTAGGGGTGCCTGCCTCCCTTTGAATTGGAGTTTTTGTGTTTGGGGGGTAAATATCCCACAGTGCGATTGCTGGACAGCAGGGTAGTTCTTGTTTGGGGAACGTCCATACTGTTTTCCACAGAGGCTGTGGCCATTTGCATTCCCACCAGCAGTGCGAGACTATTCTTTTTTCTCTGCAGCCTCACCAACACACCTGTTGTTTCTTGTGTGTCTACTTTTTAGCCTTTCTGACAGGTGTGAGGCGGTATCTCATCGTGGTTCTGATTTGTATTTCCCTGACAATGAGGGATGTTGAGCACCGTTTCGTGTGACTGTTGGCCAGCTGGATGTCTTCTTTCGAGAGATGTCTGTTCATGTCTTCTGCCCATGTTTAATCAGATTATTTGGGCTTGGGGGCATTGAGTTGTATCAGTTCTTTGTATACTCTGGTTACTCACCCTTTATCAGATAACGTCATTTGCAAATATCCTCTCCCACTCAGTAAGTTGCCTTTTAGTTTTGTTGACAGTTTCCTTTGCTGTGCAGAAGCTTAGAACACTCACAATGTGCAACCACCACCTCGATCCAGTTCCAAAACATTTCTTCACCCTAAAATACCCCACCCCCACTGAGTAGTTTACTATGCATCCTCCCTCCTCCCCACCCACTGGCAACCACAAATCTGCTTTCTGTCTCTATGGGTTTACCTATTCTGGTTATTTTTTTTAAGTGTATGTATGTATGTATGTATTTTTGAGAGAGAGAGAGAAAGAGAACATGAGCAGGGGAGGGGCAAAGAGAGAGGGAGAGAATCCCAAGGACGCTCGGAGCTGTCAGCGCAGACCTGACCCCGGGGCTCAATCTCACCAACCATGACATCCTGTCCTGAGCCAAAACCAAGAGCCAGACGCTTAACCAGTGAGCCACCCAGGCGCCCCCTATTCTGGTTATTTGATATAAATGGAATCCTACAACATGTGATCTTTGAGGTCCAGCTTATCCCGCTCAGCATAATGCTTTTGGGGTCTATCCGTGCTGTAGTACGCACCAGTATTTCATCCCTTTTCATGGCTGAATACTATTCCGTCGGGTGAACGTAGCACAGTTCGCTGCCCACTCATCCAGTTTGCACGGCTTCCGTCTTTCACAAGTGTGAACAGTGCCGCTGTGAACATGCACGTGCAAGGGTTGTTGGAGTCTCGCATCCCAATTTCGGGGGGAATACACCCCTCTGTGCCTCATTCCTTTTTACACTGTCCCCATGCACGTAGTCAGGGGCGTCCAAAGTTCATCACAAGGTGGGCTTCTTTACCTTGTTAAGCTAGTCACACAAACCCTCCACCACCACCGCCAGCACCAGCGCCCCCTTCCTGCCTGGCCACACCTGCCGTACCTCCTGAGGAACGGCTTTGGGGAAAGATTCAGTCTGCCCTCGAGCCATGTTGTTAACCAAGACTGCGGGCATCCATCATGGCATCAGGGGAGCTCCTCTCTGACAGCCGCTCCCTGAGCAAGCAACTCCCTGTCCCACCCAGATAGAAAATTCCGTTTTGACTCATCAAGGCAGCCATTCTCAGCTGGGGTGAGGGGGGTGCTCCGTGAATTCAGGGGGAGGCTTTTTGTGGCAGAGGAGAGCTGCGTTTGGGTATGTGGCTTTCACGTTCAAAAAGAACGTGCCTTTCACAAAGTCCCCACAGCCACAACATTCTCCTGCCTGCCCCCCTTGGAATCACCTTCAGATGCAATGAACTTGACCCTTTGCCTACTTTCTTGACACTGGTCCAGGTGCTTTATCCACATGGCCCCCTAATACCCTCTGAGGGAGTGTTGATATCGTGTCCATCTGATGAGGAAAGGGAGGCTCAGAGCAGGGAAGTGACTTACCCAAGGTCAGCCGGCTAGAAAGGGGGGAGGCTGAGATTCAAACCCACCACTGTCTGACTCCAAAAACAGCACTCAGAATCTCTAAAATCCCATGTGCATTCACACGCATCCCATCCTTCCCCGGGGAGGGATCGTGCCCTCCCCACAGCCAGCTGAACAATGGCCCTGCCACCTTGCTGGGGTAGCCCTGGGGTCCCTTCACCTGCCCTGGCATACACAGCAGCGGTTAATCTGTGCCTCGGTCCCAGAGAGACATCACTGGTTCAGGGTCGTTGCCATAGAAGACTAGAGTTTCTTGTTCTTCAGGGTCTTAACCTCTGTCCTGCCCCCCGAGGCTACCTTAATGTGTCCCCACTGGATGAGGCATGGACGGGTGTACTAGCCTGGGCTATCCAAGACCCTGAGACAGGGATTCAAGTGCAAGTAATTTATTTGGGAGCTTATCCAAGGAAGCATCAGTTAGGGACAGCGAAAGGAAGAAAGTCGGAACAGGTGCATCGATGAGCGTCTTAGTGTTGTGGCTGCGATGACGAAGTACCAGAGACGAAGTGGCTTACAAACAAGATTTCCTCTTCTCACTGTCTGGAGGCTGGAAGTGCAAGATCAAGGTGCTGTCAGGATTGCTTTCTCCTGAGGCCTCTCTCGGTGGCTGTCTTCCTGCTGAAGCCTCACGTGGTCTTTTCTCTGTGCACGGGAACCCCGTCTCTTCCTCTTCTTTTTTTTTTTTTAATATAATTTATTGTCAAATTGGTTTCCACACCACATCCAGTGCTCCTCCCAGCAGGTGCCCTCCTCAATGCCCATCACCCCCCCTCCCCTCCCTCCCATCCCCCATCAACCCTCAGTTTGTTCTCAGTATTTAAGAGTCTCTTATGGTTTGTCTCCCTCCCTCTCTAACCTCTTTTTTTTTCTTCCCCTCCCCCATGGTCTTCTGTTAAGTTTCTCAGGATCCACCTAAGAATAAAAACATATGGTATCTGTCTTTCTCTGTATAACTTATTTCACTTAGCATCACACTCTCCAGTTCCATCCATGTTGCTACAAAAGGTCATATTTCATCCTTTCTCATTGCCAAGTAGTATTCCATTGTGTATCTAAACCACAATTTCTTTATCCACTCATCAGTTGATGGACATTTAGGCTCTTTCCATAATTTGGCTATTGTTGAGAGTGCTGCTATAAACATTGGGGTACAAGTGCCCCTATGCATCAGCCCTCCTGTATCCCTTGGGTAAATTCCTAGCAGTGCTGTTGCTGGGTCATAGGGTAGATCGATTTTTCATTTTTTGAGGAACCTCCACACTGTTTTCCAGAGCGGCTGCACCAGTTTGCATTCCCACCAACAGTGCAAGAGGGTTCCTGTTTCTCCACATCCTCGCCAGCATCCATAGTCTCCTGACTGGTTCATTTTAGCCACTCTGACCGGCGTGAGGTCCTTCCTCTTCTTATAAGGACCTCAGTCCTATTGATTACGGCCCCACTCTTCTGATCACATTTAATCTTAATGACCTCCGTAAAGGCCTCATCTCCAAGTACAGTCACGTTGAGGATTCGGGCTTCAACATACGAATTTGGGAGGGGATGAAATTCAGCCCATAACAATGAGCTGGCTGTTATGGGCAACTGGGACTCCATCCTGCTGAGGTTCTCTGGGAGCCAGAGTAGGATACACCTGAAGCATCCCGCTTGAGGTCAAGGACACCTGGGTAACCAACCACCAACTCTTTCCTGTCATGGTTGAAGGGCGCTCCTTGCGCATCAACCCCTCGCCACCTCCAGGCGGCCATGGCAGCAGACCAAACGTGTGCCCTTGGCCAGAGAAAGTCATCAGCAGGGAGTCACTGGGGGCCGCAGTACAAAGCCACCGACCGCTATGCCTGGGCCTGGCAGGTATCCAGGGGACATCCACCACAGGGGACAGTGGGCCATTCATTCTCCCGTTACCCACTCACCGCACAACCCCACCCAGCAGAGCCCACACTGAGCCCCACAAACCTCCCCAGTGTGAGAAGCTTCTACCCACTATGTGCCAGCCTGGCCTAGTCTGGGGCAGAGACAAGCCACTTTGCAAAGAGACGTCATGATGACCAATGCCATAATGAAGGAAGGTCAAGGGGCTAATGGGAGTATGTATAAGTGACCCAACTAGCCTTTGAGATCGAGAAAAGGCCGATCAAGTGTCAGACACTGTCCCCGGTAATGAGAAGTGAAAATCCCAATAAGAAATTTACAAGAAGGGGCGCCTGGATAGCTCAGTCAATTGAGCGTCCGACTTCGGCTCAGGTCATGATCTCATGGTTCATGAGTTTGAGCGCCTTGTCAGGCCCTGTGCTGACAGCTCAGAGCCTGGAGCCTGCTTCGGATTCTGTGTCTCCCTCTGTCTCCGCCCCTCCCCTCTCATGCTCTGTCTCTGTCTCTCAAAAATAAATAAATGTTAAAAAAAAAAATTTTTTTTAAAGAAAATCACAAGAATAACTAACAATCACTATTATCTTCAGGATCTTTTCAGTTTCAAGTAGCAGAAACAAAGCTATGCCAGACTGGTTTCAGGCACGGCTGTATCCGGGTGTCCAAACACTACCACCAGGCATCTGTCTTTCTCCAGCTGTCTGCAGAGGTAAGGAAGAGGCCACCAGGGACTTCCAGACCCTCTGCCAACTGACTGTCTTGCTGCCTTTCTCTGCCTTCCCCTCAGCCAAGACATGGACGTTCAGGTAGACCTGAGTTCGAATTTCATCTCCGTTCTTACTTGCCACATGACTTTGGGCAAGGAACTTCACCCCTCTGGGCCTCAGTTTTCACTTCTGTAAAATGGGGATAAAATCACCTCTTCCACGGGGCTGTGGGGAGAATTCAGTGACCTCAGCCTGGAAAACGCATAGCCTAGTCATGGGCTCAGTAAATTCTGGCTCTCTCTTTCTCTCTCTCTGTTGGAAGGGCCATTAGAGACTCTCCAAGGCCTGGAGTGTCTTATTCCTGCGAAGTCATTAGAAGGGGGTCTCAGGAACTCAACAGACACCAACGCTATCTGCAGAGCATGGAAATAACAAGTCCAGTCGACAGATGCCCTTGGCTTTTTTCATGTGTGCAAACATGCCATTGAATTGACTAAATCCAGGCGAGTATCAACCCCACAGCACATTCAGACGCGATCAGGCGCGTTCCGAGTGGTATGACCGTAGGCTCCCCCACACCACATTCAGAGCTACTTTCTTTCTCATCCTCGGGACCTGAAAGCGTACCCTTGACTTTGTGCAGCCCACGGTCTATTTTCCTTTAAGAAAGAGTCCGATGGGGCTGGCAAAGTTTGGGGCCCACTCGTATCCCCCAACCTCTTCCTACACGGTCCCCAGAGCAAGACTTGGAACCAAGGAGGCTTTGGCCAAGGTCAAGGGAGACTTCCCTGCTTCTGCACCCCGAGCTCTGAGTTCTGCCTGTGCCTGCTCAGCCTCTGCCTCTGCCCGGGGGCCTCTCCTTTGTCTCCAGCATGTGTGTGCCCCGTGGGCACGCCTGTGTGCGCCGTGTCCTGCCTCCCCAAAGCTTCTTTGTCTTGGCTTCTTTGTCTTGTCTTGTCCAGACAACAGAGAAGGGGGGCAGAGGGTGTGTTGCTTCCATCCACCCCTTCTCATTATCCATCTGCAAACAGACCCCCTCCAGACACCCCGCACCTGCTCCCCAGCCCTCCCGGCCGGCCGCCCCAGCAGGTGCTGCAGCCGGCCAGCCCACGGCTGCTGCCAGAGAAAGGCACAGACCTCAGCCAGCCGCCTCCCCGCCCTCCTCTCCCTCCCCTCCCTTCCCTCCCGCCCATCTCTTTCCCTTTAAGGGCAGATGCCGGCAGAGCCAGACAAGCCCCGTGGAAGACTTACAAAGGACCCCCCCATACACCTAAGGGGAGCCATGTCCCCTCACCCCCAGATCCAGTGCACCCCCAGCCCCATCAGTATATCCTCCTGAACATTCCACTAAGTCATGCTCACTCCACCCAACGCCACGGTGGTCTCAGCCCCCATCATCCCCTCCTGGGACATCCAGCTTCCACGGCAGGCTCCTCCAACCTGTCCCCCCTCGCCCCAGCCAGGAGACTCTTGAAATGCAAAGCTGCCCTCACCACGCCCCTGCCCCACCTGTCCCAGGATGGGAAGCAAGATCTCCAGCTTTACCCGCAAGGCTGGCCCCTGCTGCTGCCCGCATTCCGCCCTCCCCAAGCTCCTCCTCCAGCCGCCCACCTCCCGACCCAGCCCTGCCCAGCCTCAGCAGTGACGGGAAGCCTTCCCTGACCTCCGGGCGAAAGTCGAGTCCATTAGCTACACACACTCCCTGACTGACCCCAGTTTGGGATTCTATACCTTCATTTGCTTGTCTGTTGTACACACACACACACACACACACACACACTGCCCAACCAGCCTGTGAGATTGGCGTCACCAGGGCTTGGCATAGGGTCTGACACACAGGACGCCCCCCATGCATGCCTGTCCAAAGAGGAACTAAACCTTAAAGCTTAAAACACTGTGGTTCTGGCCACTCATTTCATAGACATCCAGGCAAGGAAAATGACTCACCCGGGGGCTCTGTTCCCAGTGTGGCCAAGCTGAGGGTGTAACCGCAGTGTCTCCACAGCCCCCCTCCCCCCCCCTTCTTCTGCCTTCCAAAGGTCACCTTCTCTTTCAGAAGCCAATGAAGCATTTCAAGTGCCCACCCTGACATGGCCGCAGAAACGCAGTCCCCTTTTGGGGTCTCGTCCCCCTCTCATGAGCGGTGATTGTGTCTTCACCTCTCGCACCTGTCACTTGGGGCACCTCTACCTGTTTCCTCCCCTTTCCCGTGGGCTGTGGCCCTCTCCCCAGACACAGATGCAGTCCTCACCCCACTCTGCTTGCTCCCCATAGCGGAAGCCACACAGAGGTCTTGGGGAAGACGCTAAGGAAGCTTGGAGCAAATAATAACACTTACTAAGCATCACAGGCTTCCAGGTTCTGGCCTGATGCTAGCCAGGGATTGATGCCATTGCCAGGTTACAGACAAGGAAACTGAGGCTAAAGAAACACAGCTAGAGGGCGTCTGAACCAAGATGCAGTCCCAACAGTCTACATCCGGATCCCAGCCTCCTAAAGCCCCCTCCCCACCACCGGTCCCATTACACCTTCCCAGGCTCTCGCCGTCCCCTTCCTGACCAGCAGCCCCTGTACGATCCTCCCTGCCTCCTGTGGCTCCTGTCTGTTCCAGACTTTCCCACCCCCGCGTGGCCATGCCGCAGACAGTCTGCAGAACAGTACATTCTTTATTTATGAGATGCATCTTGGCTCTCTGCAAATCAGCTGGGAATGCCACGGGCGCCTGCAGACAGGAGGTGGGGAGTTCTGGAGGCCAGGAAGTCCTCCAGGAGGCAGGCAGGGGCTGGATCCCAGGCACCAGGCTCTGAAAGGGCCACCCAGTTGGCCTGCAGAGCACAGAGGGGGACTGGTGACCAAGTGATCTGTACTTTGGATCCCTGATGCATCCTGGCCTGCTATAGGCAAGCAGGGAAGAGCCCTCGGGTTGGGATGGGGGTGGAAAGGTGGGAAATAGGGTAGGCACTAATATTAACTGAGTGAGTGGCTCCTCAAACCCACATGAAACCCTACAAGGCAGAAATTCTTGTGTTCACTTTACAGGGGAGGAAACAGAAGCTTGCCCGAGGTAAGCAAGCTCTTCCTGAATGTGTAACTTTGTTTTGTCCCCCTCCCCCATCCTCCCCCCAAAAGAGGGAGCTAAGGTGGCTTAGAAAGCTCAGCATAGCCAGAAAAGTATATGTAAAATAAGATCGAAAAATGAGTCCCAGAGAAAAGAATATGGAATCAGGGATTAAGTTCCTCTTCCAAATACCTGACACACGATTCTATCCAGTGGCTAATCATCCAAGGGACTCTACGTGGGTTCTGAGCACCCTGGCAGCCTATGCAAAAAAAAAAGAATGCAATTCGTTTTGTGAGTGTCCACGTTCTGCAGACCTGGTCGTGCCTGGTATCGAAAACAGAAACGGAACGTCAGGATCCCTGATCTAATATCAGATCCTCAATTTCCCAGAAACTGTCCCTTGCGCCCCGTCTCCATTCCCTGCTCCAGGGCCGAAAGCCGCGGTCTTTGGACAGCGACTTGGAGGGTGTGTTTCCCGCACGCTGCC
Source organism: Panthera pardus (assembly GCF_024362965.1). Taxonomy (NCBI): domain Eukaryota; kingdom Metazoa; phylum Chordata; class Mammalia; order Carnivora; family Felidae; genus Panthera; species Panthera pardus. Next base: position 19,914,536 of record NW_026526710.1, read on the forward strand.
ACCAGGTGGCAGTGCGGCGCAGACCTTAGGAGGAGGGTTCTCGAAATGCGAGAACAGGTTCGCTCCCCCAGCAGCTTGGAGGACGGGAGGGGCCTGAGAAGGCAGCCTGGTGGGGGCAGGGCTTTTTGGTTGAACCTCAAGGAAGAAATCAGGCTGCACTGCTTCTCCATGGGTGGGGGGGGGGGGGGGAGGGGGGGGGGGGCGGGGAGAGAAGGAAAAGCCCCGGACCTTGAGGCTGGAGTCCTGGGTTGGAATCCCAGCTCTGCTCAAACCTGAGCACTGCACCTCTCTTTGCCTCAGTCTTCTCATCTGAGCAAGGGGGGTGAAAAATGCGTGCTGGGGGGGGGGGGGGAGGGTGGCGGGGAAGGGGAGAGGAGCCTGAAACGGGGATCAAGAAAGATGGGTGTCACTAAACCCTGGAATAGCCAGAGGGACCAAGAGCTTCTGAGCTACAGGGGGTGGGGGGAAAAAGGACCCACTTTTCCAGAAAGCCCACCAAGGCCCCCCAGCTGGGGATGAACGGGGGGGGGGGGGAGGCGGGGAGGTCCTCGGGGGAGGGGGGTTTGGAGAAGTCAAAACGTTCAGGATTTTTTCGAGTGTCGATGACAGAAACCCATCCTCGAATGTCTTAAACCAAAAAAAAGAACAAAAACAAGAAAAGGCAGGGGGGAGAGTGTGTTTTAGTCCGTGTGGTAAAAGGCACATGGGATGCCTGCATAATAGGACAGACGGTTGGACTCATTCTCTCCATTTCTGACCCCCGCTGTCCCCCACACTGGCTTTGTTGTCAGTGTGGCTTTGCTGGCAAGTCCCAAGTTTACCTCCCAGAACTTACCAAGCCCGGCACAAAGGGAGCTTCCCTTTCCAGATGCTTCCAACAAAGTTCCAGAGCTGGCTCTTCCTGGCTCCAACTGGCTCAGGTGCCCACCCCTGGCCCAGTCCTGGTGACCATTGCTGACCGGACCTGGGTCACGTTCTGGCCTCTGCGATCCGAGTGGCCCGAGCCCATTCGATGCGTAAAGGAGAAGCAGTAATTCTCTAAACTGAACCCGGGGCTCCTCCCAGAAGCTTCTGAAGGCTCCTGAAGCGTGAAAGGCCGGTTGCCATCCCTGGGGGGAAGCTGTCCCCACACACGGGCCTGCCTCCCCTAGCTCTGTTGCCCGAAGATTCACGGGCGCGCAACCCGGAGAGGAAGGGCCTTCCCACCTCAGGATATCTCGCCTCCGTTAATCTTGTAATTATGGTCCCTGTAAACAGAGGCCCAGGAAGCAGGGCTGGCCACGTGCGCCACCCCGCAGGCAGGTACAGGGCTCCGCCCCCCCCCCACCCCCCGGGGACCAGGTGGTGGGGTCAGCCCACCCCATGGCGCCGGGAAGCTCCGCCCCGATGGATGCGTGAGGGCCTGGCTCTGCGCCCAGATGCTTTTCTTTCTCCTTTCCGCAAAGGGCTGCGGCGCGGGCTGGGTCACTGTCACGGGCACTGCTTTGGTCCCTGTTAGTGACGAACAGGTGTTCCTTCTCACAGGTGCGCAGGAACAAGCCTCTGTCTCCCCCCCCTCCTCTCCCTTCTCCGCTCCTTTGTTCCCTCCGGGAAACGTGTGTGTGTGTGTGTGTGTGTGTGTGTGTGTGTGTGATCTTCAGCTTCTCACCCTAACCCCCCTCTAGGCCATCTCTTTCCTCTCTGGCTGACAGCTTCCACCCGAAGGGTTGTCGCAGCGTCTCTACTCCCGGGACGTGACTCCGTGAAAGGAGCGTGCAGACCAGAGAAAGCGCTGGACGGATGGAGCAGAGGGGGCAGAGAGGGCACGAGTGATGGGTGCAAGGACCTTGTCCCCCCCCCCCCCCCCCAACCCTAGCGACGGCTCTCCCCTCTCCGCGAGAGGCAAAGAGGCCTCCCGGAAGGTCACCTTGGCTGACAAACTCCAGGATTCGGACCCGGGCGTGTGCGACTCCACGCGTATTGTCACCCTCTGCCCCACGCTCGCTTCCGGGTGACGAAGCAAGAGGGAGCAGCGACGTGGGTGGTGTTTGCTGTGTGGCTCTGGACCAGCCCCCCTCCCCTCCTCTCTGCGCCCAGAGGGGCGCCCGTTTGTATTCCGCTGTTCCGGACTCTGCGGTCGGTCCTGCTGGCTGACTGCGCTGCTCTGGACCATGGGTATTCTGCACCTACCACAACCTCTGGCCAAATCGTGTCAATAATTCAAGTTCCCTTTGCCTCTATAACCTAAGAAAATTGGTCTCCTGGCAAGAGATGAAAAATAATTTCATGCTCTCTTTCCTCCCCTCCCAAGCTCACCCCTGACAAATTGTCTCATTAGTGCCTGTCACTCCAGCCGTCATCTCACATCTGGGGTACCATTTTTTTGGGTTACCAGCCCCACTCTGGGCTTGGACTCCAGCTGGTTCTTCACAGGCCTGCCATCGAATTCTAATGAGCCTCCCCTATCCATTCATTCTTTCATTCATTCAGCAAATATCGTCTGCTTTGTCCCCCGGGAAACTAAGACGTTCCTATGATAGATTAGAAAGCTCCCAGTTATTCATACTAAAGTGTTAGGGGCTATACTTTCTCAACTCTATTAAGAGAGGACAGGAGCATTGTGACTTACTACTTACAAATGCCATCAGCTCTTAATCTTTCCCCCAAACCTTACACAGTCCACGGTAAGCTCAATGCTGGTACAGGCTGGTTGGCTTTGGGGAAGTTGCTTGACCTCTCTGAGCCTATGGCCCTCAAGATTCTGATGGGTTTTAAAGGAATAATAACGATGTCAAGGAGTTGCTGTGAGATTTCAATTTTATGACACGTGAATTGAACCAACATAGTATGTATCATCGATATTATCTTTATCATCATTATGAGGAAGGCGTGCCCAAGGCAGGGGACGAGGGTGGTGATGGGAGGTGTCAAAGGAAAAGGACAGAGAGGTAGAATAATGCCAATAGTTTCCAACTGTCACAGTGTCACCTACCATACCTCGTACATGTTCTGGGGATAGGCACGTGTCATACATCATTTCACTTCTCACAAGCAAAGAGGTGGGTCTTGTGTGTTCCCAGTTAACAGAGGAGGAAACTGAGGCCACAACCTGGTAAGCCCAAGATGCAAACCCAGGGCTGTGACGGCCGCTTCCCCAGAGGCTGGTAGTCAACCCACATCTGTCAGGGTCAGACAGCTGCCCCTCTATGGCGGACACTGCTGTAGGGGTACAGAACCCTGCATCCAGTGCCTCGCAGGGTCTCGGGGGCTCTGGGCGAGGACATATCTGGTTGGAAGATGGCGGCCAGGCCCAGCCCCCATCCCAGGCCTTAGCAAAGCCTCAGAATCTGAGACTGACTTCATTACCCTCTCTAAAATTTCCCCCTTCCTATGTCTTCCTAATGCCTATTCCCTAGGACTGACCATGAGGCCACTTCCCGGACAGCACCCCTGCATCAACAGCAGCACCCAGTTCTTCCGCAGTCCATTTCCTAAAGCCCTGCTGAATGGCAGGACCCAAACCTGCCAACTAACTTATACTAGGTTGTGATTGACTATCGTGGCTAAGTTGAGCATTTCCCACCTGTGTTACTCAAGTCGCTCATCATGCAAGATGCTCTGCCAAAATAATAATAATAATAATAATAATAATAGCTGTGTGGTGGGGTGCCTGGGTGGTTCAGTCAGTTAAGCGTTCAACCCTTGATTTCTGCTTCAGTCATGATCTCACAGTTCGTGAGTTCGAGCCCTGTGCTGGGCTCGGCGCTGACAGCATGGAGCCTGCTTGGGACGCTCTCTCTCACCTCTCCCTCTGTCCCTCCCCACCTGCTCTCTCTGTCTCTCAAAAATAAATAAATAAACATTTAAAATAATAATAATAATAATTGTTGTGTGGTCAAATTAGTTTGGGAAAGTCTGACTACTCCATTCTCCCTTCCAGAGAGTCACAACACACGATAAACTATCGCAGGCTTGGCGAAGGGCTGCAAAACAGACACCAGTGAAGCCCATGCCTTTTGGACGTCATTTTTTTCTTTTTTCAAGGAACAATGTAACAGCGTCTGCCAAATGGTCTTTGACGACTCTTAACTGGAGGACTGTGGAGGTATGGGGAGAACATCTGTGTCCCCCCCACTCAAATTGATATCCCTTAAAACAAGGGAATTTTGTCTGTTTCCTTCCCTGTTTGATCCTTAGAACCTATAGTAGAGTTTGGTACATTGTAGATATTTGATACATGTTTGTTGAATGAATGAATGAATGAATGAATGAGTGATATTGGCAGTTGGACAATATCAGCAAGTCTGTGTTCTAATCCCGGCTTTGCCTCTCACGCACTGTATGTCTTTGAGCAAGTCCCTATCCCTCCCGAAGTTTCCATTTCCCTGCAGGTAAAGAAAGGATGAGACGATGTGAGAAAGTGGTCCGGGTTCATTCTTCTGCGTGACCCTGTCCAGTTTTCCCAGCACCATTTGCTGAAGAGACTGTCCTTTTTCCATCGGATACTCTTTCCTGCTGTGTCAAAGATTAGCTGACCATACATCAGTGGGTCCATTTCTGGGTTCTCTATTCTGTTCATTGATCTATGTGTCTGTTTTTGTGCCCATACCATACTGTCTTGATGATTACAGCCTTGTAGTATAGCTTAAAGCCCGGAATTGTGATGTCTCCAGCTTTGGTCTTTTTCCTTTCTTTTTTTTTTTAATTTTTTAAATGTCTATTTTTTTTTTGAGAGGGAGACAGAGTGTGAGCAGGGAGGGGCAGAGAGAGAGGGAGACACAGAATCCGAAGCAGGCTCCAGGTTCTGAGCCGTCAGCACAGAGCCCGATGCGGGACTTGAACCCACAGACTGACAAATCATGACCTGAGCCGAAGTCGGACGCATAACTGACTGAATCACCCAGGCACCCCTTCGGTTTTCTTTTTCAAAATTATTTTGGCTATTTGGGGTCTTTTCTGGTCCTATACAAATTTTAGGATTGTTTGTTCTAGGTCTGTGAGAAATGCTGGTGAGGGATTATACATTCTCACGGGGGCAGTAGCACCCCCAGGAAGGAGGTGAAAATGGTTCTTTGGGAGCAAACAAACAAAAACAACCTTAATTCTTTTTATATATAAAGCACAGATATGCACATAGGACATACACAGATACACATTATATTAAAATTCTGATATAGCTTTGTATTAAATTGTAATATAACTTGTGCTACAAATTTGTATTAAGTTGTAATATAAAATTGGATTAAAATTTCACGGTGGGGTGACAATCAGGAAAAGAATGTCTAAGAAAGACTTTTGGAGTGGGGGGTAGGACAATAATGAAGAAAAGGTTGTGAAACACTAGATTTGATATAGAAGGTTCCTTCCAGGTCTGACAGTTTATGAACCTTTGACTCTAGGTGAAGGGGGGGGGGGGGGGGTTGGCGGGAAATATCTAAGGGAACAGGAAACAACAAGAACCCAAAGAACCTCAACTTGTGGGGAATAAACCTGGTATTGTGGACTGAAATGCTTCTCCCCAGAATTCATACGTTCGAGTCCCAACCCCAGGACCTCAGAAGTAACCAAATTCGGAGAAAAGGTCTTTAAAGAGGTGATTAAGTTGGGCCATTGAGGTGGAGCCCTAACCCAATAGGACTGGGTCCTTCCAAAAAAAGGAAGGGACACCGGGGGCGCACGCACAGAGGAAAGGTGGGGACAGACAGGGGGCAGCCACCTGCGAGCCAAGGAAAGGGGCCTCACCAGAAACCACCTCTGATGGCACCTTGATCTTGGACATCAACCTCCAGGACAGCGAGAAATACTTATCCGTTGCTGAAGCTGCCATTTTGCAGGGCTCTGTTCTGGCAAACAGCAAGCAAGATGCCCTTGGCATGTTCGAGAAAGAGTCACTGGAGGGACAGGGGGTGAGACGGGCCATGGGAGAGGCAGGTGACGGCCAGCCGGTTAACTAGAAAGATGCTGTTGTGCTGTGTTGTGTTGTGTTTTGTGTTGTTTTGTGGGGAGGAGGAGAGGAGGGTTTTGAGCAAAGGAGTGACAAGGTCCATTTTCCTTCCATTTTCTTTTTTAATTTTTTTATCTTTATTTTTTAGAGAGAGGGAGACAGAGAGAATGCAAGTTGGAAATGGGCAGAGAGAGAGGGAGACACAGAATCTGAAACAGGCTCCAGGCTCTGGGCTGTCAGCACAGAGCCCGAGGCAGGGCTCGAACTCCAGAACTGCGAGATCATGACCTGAGCCAAAGTCGCCGCTTAACCGACTGAGCCCCCCAGGTGCCCCCCTCACCTCCCACTCTTAGCCACCTGGCATCACTCTCCTGGCCACATACTGGCGCCTCAGACCTGATGGCGGGTGTGAACTCTCTGGTTTTGACCTGGGACGTGAAACTACATGGGGTGGGTGGCAGGGGAGGGGGGTGGCTTGGACCCAGTGGGGATGGTAAGAAGTGATTGGATTCTGGTACAGTTTGCAAGGACAGCCTGCAGGATTTGCAATGGATTGGATTGGGGAGTGAGAAAGAGACATGTTATGGATTCCAGCTGGAACCGCGTAGCTTCTGTTTTGATGAGCTGTTTGCAATGCGCGTTTGGACGTCCACGCGGAGGTGCCCGGGAGGCAGTTGGACATTCAGGGATCAAGTTCAGACAAGAGGTGGTCGTAGAGATAAGCACCCAGGAGAGTCTTCGCCCCCCCACCCATCTCCTATCACCCAGAGTTGTTCCTACCCATCCCAGCCCGGCAGCCCACAGGCTCCCCCCACTCTCCCAGGACGTTGTAACCCATGGTGGGTTCATCTGAGAGTGAGGACTTCACGTGCCTTGTTTACCACTCCCCGGGGGGCCTGGCGCGCAGAGGGACCCCGACAAATGCTGGTCTGAATGAACGGGACGACCCAACGAGGGGTTAAGAATTACCCAAGAACAAATGTTCCCAAACACATCCCTCCCCTTCCGGAGCCGGATAATGTTATCTTTTCCAGCAGGCGGCTCGGACCCCACCCTGTCCGGTCTCTGTCCGACTGACTTACAGCAAAGGAAGACACTCCGGAAAAAAGAGCCAGAGGGCTTATGACTGTTAAGGCAATCTACATAATAAAGAAACCAGGGGTGGGGAGAGAGCCGGAGAGAGCGCGGAAAGGGAGTTTATTTCTTTGTTTCAGAGACCTCCCTTAGGGTGTAGAGGACTTTAGGGTAGTATGTGAGAAGGAACAGGGTAAAGACAAAAGGGATATGAGAAATGTCGCTAGGGGAGAGAACTGGCCCCCTTCACACGTGGCTTTAAAAAACACAAACTAAGGGGGCGCCTGGGTGGCTCAGTCACGTGATTTCAGCTCAGGTCGGGCTCTGCACTCGCTGGGCACGGAGCCTGCTTTGGATCCTCTGTCCCTCTGTTTGGCCCTCCCCCACTGGCTGGCCGTCCCGCTCGCTCACGCTCTCTCTCTCTCTCTCAAAAATAAGTTAACATTAAAAACATAAAAAATAAAACACTTGTGTACTAAGAACAATTTAGCAGGAAGATAGCAATCATCAATGTAAGTTCACCTACGGGTGCCTGGCTGGCTCTGTCGGTACAGCGTGTGACTCTTTGTCTCAGGGTTGTGAGTTCAAGCCCCACGTTGGACTAACAGATTAGTTTTAAGAAAACACACACACGCACACAGACACACACGCACACACACCTAATAACAGAGTATCAACATTCTGGAAAAAAGAAAAAAAAAATCAGGAAACAAAAATGGATAAAACTGAAGGGAGAAACAGATAAATCCAGGTTATTAGTAGGAGATATTAACAACCCTCTCTCAGTGATTGATAAAAATCTGAGTTAAAAAAATCAACAAAGTGGCACCTGGGTGGCTCAGTCAGGTAAGTGTCTGACTCGGGCTCAGGTCACGATCTCGAGGTTTGTGAGTTCGAGCCCCGCATCAGACTCTGTGCTGACAGCTCAGAGCCTGGAGCCTGCTTCAGATTCTGTGTCTCGCTCTCTTGCTGTCCTTCCCCTGCTCGTGCTCTGCCCCTCTCTCTCTCAAAAATAAGCATTACATTTTTTAAAAAAAATAAAATAAAATCAGCAAAAATGTACAAAAATCTAACCCGCATTTGCCAAAAACACTAACCAACCTCAGCTTGACCTAATTGACACTGACAGAACGCTATACCCAACAACTGCAAAATTTAAACAATTTTCAAGTATACATCCAAGTTTATCAAAAACAGACCATTTGCTGGACGATAAAATAAGTCTGGATTCATTTTAGAGTCTTGCAATCTTACATTGTTCCAATTTTAGTATGTGTACTGCCAAAGCGAGCATGAGTGTTGAAATCTTATACACTGTATTCTCTGACCACAGGGACTTGATAACAGAGCAATAACAATAAACTATCTAGAAAATCCCAAGGGGATAACATGCCTTTATTAAAGGCAAGTTCTTTATTAAAGAGCCCATGGGTCAAAGAAGAAATCACAAAGGAAAACAGAAAATACCAGACTGAATGATAATGGAGACACGTCCAGTTCAAATCTGGGGGGAGCATCCAAAGCTGTGCTCATAGGGAAATTGATAGCCCTAAATGAATATATGGCGGGGGGGGGCAGGGAACAGGGCCCAACATTAATGACTCAAGAGACTACCCTTAAAAGCCACAGATGTGGGGCCACCTGGGTGGCTCCGTCAGCTGAGCGTCTGACTTCGGCTAAGGTCATGATCTCGCTGTTCCCGAGTTCAAGCCCCGCGTTGGGCTCTGCGTTGACAGCTCAGAGCCTGGAGCCTGCTTTGGCTTCTGTGTCATCCTCTCTGTTTCTGCCCTTCCCCTGCTCACACTCTGTGTCTCTCTCAAAAATAAATAGACATTTAAAAAAAAAAAAGAAGAAGCTACAGATGTGGAGAATAAAGTAAACCCAAAGTAAATAGAAGCAAGGAAATACTGAAGAGAAGAGTAAAGCTGAATGAAGGAAGACGCAGGCAAATGATCAAGGGCACCAACCAAGCAAAAGACCGGTTCTTTGAAAGGATTAATAACGTCGGAAAGCACAAGCTAACACTAGACCTTCTTTTTTATTACTTTTTGTTTTTCGTGCTGACTGTGCATGAACTGGCTCACATGGGTGCTGGGCTCACACGGGGCACAGGGGGAGGCAGAGGAGAGGGCACGGAAAGACCGCCACAGCTCCTCCGTCGAGACAAGCACGCGTTGGCTCCTCAGCGCCGGTCCCCCCCTGCTCACTGCTGGATCCTGCGGACGCTTTGCACCAGGAAGGTCTGGGCGTGCGAGCCCCACTCTCGGAAATGCTTGTAGTCGCCAGAGTGGTGATCACACTCCAGCACATACTGAAAGCCTCGGTAGCCGGGAAACTGGGAGCAAACCCAGCTGGGAAAGGGAAGAGGCAGACGGTTACCCTAGAGAGGCATCAGCGAGGTGAGCACACGGGGGACGAAGGGACTCGCTACAGACACATTTCAGCCATCCTGGCCTCCCTTCAGTGCCCGGAATGTGCCCTGCTCCCCCCACTACTGGGCCTTTGATCATGCTGTTCCCTCTGCCAAGAACACCATTCCAGCCATTCTTTGCCTGGCCCCCCGCCAAGTTGTATTTATCCTCTGGGTCTCAGCTTGTTCTGAGGACTTGCTTTCCAAATCAGGCCACAGTCCGTTATGGGTCCTGGGTAGTTCTTGTATAATTAGACAATTATCAGATTATTTGTAAAATGTCAGCCTCCTCCACCAGCAGGTGAGCTCCTAGGTGTAGGGGTGTGTGTGCCTCGTTCATTGGGATTTCTGATTCCTAGTGCAATGCCCAGCACAGAGGAGGGGCTAATAACTATGGAGGGAGGGAGGGAGGAAGGGAGGGAAGGAAGGAAGGAAGGAAGGAAGGAAGGAAGGAAGGAAGGAAGGAGAAAAGGAGGGAATCCTATTCCTTTCCCTCCTTCCTTAGCCAGAAGCCCTTCCAAGGAAACGGGCTATGTTGTTTCAATTCATCGACCCCTACATTGTTCAGGACCAGTCAAGACTTGGTGTCTCACTTTCTGAGCTTCTCTTTCTTCTTTGGCAAGAGAGAAGTGGACCCAAGAACCACAAGAGGTTCATCCCACTCACAACAAGATCCTCTGACGCTTCCTGAGAAAACTTAAAACCAAAAACCAAAACCAAACAAACAAAAGCCCTCCCACCTTCACCCCTGCCAAGAGCCAAAGGGCGCCTAGAAGGGGGCGGTATCGTCCTCCCCAAGTGAAGACCTCACATGTCAGGCCTCACCTGCCAGCCCCTGCGGGAAAGGGTGGGAAGGGTCAGTCCGTCCTGGGCTAGATTTGGTCACCCAGCTGCTGCTGACGTGGAACACGGTGCTTGAGCCACACCTTTTTCTTTATGGCTGGACATCCCTTCTCTCCTTTCTGGGGAGAGACCTCTGCCACCCTATGCTACCTCCCAGTCAACGTGGGAAAATGCTCATTTGGTGAAGAGCATGTGACCCTTCCTAGCCAGTTAGACCACCCACTTCCTGCAGCATGACGATTGGTTCAGAGTCGAGCACATGACCCAAATCAGCCCAATGAGAGCCTTTCTGAGAACGTTGGGTGGAATCACTGAGAAAGAGGCGCCCTTCCTGGGGCGGGCTGGGGTAAGAAGCTTCACTGTTGTCTTTGCATGGGGAGAGCTTGCCTGAGATTATAGCCCCAGTGAGACAGACAGAACAGGAAAGAGAGAGCCCTGCTGTAGCACCTGGATCCAGCCATGCCTGAAGCTAGTTACAAGGGTCAATAAATATCCTTTGGGAATAATGTCAGGTTGATACGGGAATCTACCACTTGCAACCCCACAAATTCCGCCTGATACCTCCCTGTGCCTGAGTGTCCTCCTCCGGATTGTGAGCGTCAGAGCCCCAAAGTCCCCAGCACACAGTTTTCACAAGAGGTGTCCCTGTCCCACCCAGCAGCCTCTCCTTCCCCGCCAGGCAGAGCCTTGGATTCACTTACGCCCCCGAGTGGACATGGAAGGAGCCCACTTCATTGCCATCCCAGCCCATGGCCTGGAGGGAGGGGTAGTCATCACTCAGCTCGCCTTTCCTGCCCAGAAAGTTCTCTTGCTCGAAGATGGTCAGCCTCGAGTCACGATGGTTCTGTAGGCAAGGGAAACTGTCAGGCCACCAGACACCCAGCTGAGAACCAAGGAGCCCCTGCTAAGCCCCTGCCCTTGATCCCCACCCCCATCAGCCTTCCTTGCAAACCTTTTGGAAGGGCAGTAAGGCAGCAAGCACCAGAAACCTTACAAGGGTATAGCATTTGCCTTTCCAGAAATGTACACAAAGAAAAAGAAAGGAAGGAAAGGAACGGAAAGAAGGAAAGAGAAAGAAAGAAAGAAAGAAAGAAAGAAAGAAAGAAAGAAAGGAAGGAAGAGATGGAGGGAGGAAAGGAAAAGAAAGAAAGAAAGAAAGAAAGAAAGAAAGAAAGAAAGGGAGGGAGGGAGGAAAGGAAAAGAAAAGAAAGAAAGAAAGAGAAAGAAATGGAGGGAGGAAGGAAAGGAAAGGAAAGAAAGAATGAAAGAAAGAAAGAGATGGAGGAAGGAAAGGAAAGAAAGAAAAAAACGAAAGAAAGAGATAGAGGAAGGAAAGGAAAGGAAAGGGAAGGGAAGGAAAGGAAAGGAAAAGAAAAGAAAAGAGAAAAAGAAGGATCAACCTGAATATCCCACTAGGGGATCCGGTGGTAGACGGAGGTAAGAAGAGGACTGTTGAGATCTGGGTTCAAATCCTGACTCTCCATGTACCAGCTTGGACATGTCACACAACGTTTCTCCCCTTTTGCCATACCCCTAAAATGAAGCTAATCACCTTTCCTTGTCAGGTTCGTTTGGAGGGCAAAATGAAATCGGAAGCTGTAAACTGTGTGAAATCAGGGATAGCATCTGTCACAGTCCACCATGGGTCCCTATATCGGCACAGCGCCTGGGCCATTGTGGAATAAATACATGAGCAAATGAGTTTACTCACACCCTGAGACACTAGGGAGCCATGAACAGCGATGCTGTCAAAGAGATTTCATCACCCAGGAGGATGACTGTGATGTATTTGCCCAGGGAGAAAAGCTGGCTTCCAAGCCTGTCATTCGTTGTGTTTCCATCTTTATAACAAAGTTACGAGTGGGCCTAGATACAGAGATATAGACGATATAGGTGTATAGATACAGACACAGATGTCAGTATCGATTGGGACAGGCAGAATCTGTGGGTAACAAACAAGACCAAAGGAAGTCTCCAGCACCTTTACGACCGGGCTTCTGTCTCAGAGGTGTGGAGATGAGAGACTTTTCTTACTCTGCCATATCAGGTGTTTTCCTGAACTCTGGACGATCAATGATTTTTAAATTAATAAAAGCTGCCTTTGGAGAAAAACAATACACCTTTTTGAGCTTCGGCTGTTTGGTCTGTAAGATGGGGATAACAGTGCCCACCTCCACCCCCGACTCCATAAACAGTAGCTAAAGCATACAATCAGGAACACTGGTAAGGAATCAGGAGCAAGAAATAGAACCTTCCTCACCATCTTATCTGCCAGTATCCCCGAGTCATGAAAAGAGGGGCACCAAACACGCAGGGGCTCAAATCTTAACCAAAGTTGCCAAGGGCACAACATTTGCACCTGTCTCTGTCCAGATGTTACCCATTCTTCTTCCCCACGAAGTGGCCCCACTTCCAGATGAAGAAACTGAGGCTCAGAGAAGGGAGGGAAGCCTTGTCACACGTAAGTGACAGGAAGATGGGGGTGCCTGGGTGGCTCAGTGGGTTAAGCGTCCAATTTTGGCTCAGGTCATGATCTCACAGTCAGTGAGTTTGAGCCCCGTGTTGGGTTCTGTGCTGACAGCTCGGAGCCTGGAGCCTGCTTCGGATTCAGTGTCTCCCTCTCTCTCTGCCCCTCTCCCACTTATGCGCTCTCTCTCTCTCTCTCTCTCTCTCTCTCAAAAATAAATAAACGTTAAAAAAAAATTTTTTAAGTGACAAGAGGATGTGAACTCTGGCATATTCTGTTCCCAAGTCCCCACTGGGACGAGGTGGTGGCGGGACTCACAGCGCAGGTCACCGGTCGGAAGGAGGTGAGCCTGTCGGCTGGGTAGGCAGTGTTGCCGCTCCAGGCATCCCAGGACGGGTACTCGCCCCGCTCCAGCACGTACTGCTGCCCTTGGAAGCCAGCGTGCTCGTAGCCTACCCACCTGCAGGCAGAGGGTAGAGAGAGCAGGAGGTAAGAGACCATTCGTCCCAATGCAAGATCAGTGGTTATCATTTAGGAGCATCGAACAACGTCTAGAGGCATTTTTAGTTGTCACGCTGGGAGGAGGGAGGAGAGGGTGTCTGCAGGGAGAGGCTGGACATGCTGCGACACATCCCGAACGCAGAGGTCAGCCCCCATATAACACAAGTATCTGGCTCCGGACATCCACTGTGCTCAGGTGAAGAAACCTAGTCCAGACCCTGTAGTCCACTGCCTTGCTGTGTGTCCCTCGGGTGGGGGAACTGCTCTGTGCCGGTGCCTGGCCATCTTGCATGCAGTCCTCTGGGCCGTGGAGACACGGCTTGGTCACAGGCTGACCTAAGCCTTGGTGGGATTCCTTGTGATCCTCCAGGAACGCGGGGAGACAGGCAGTCTTGTGAGGAGCGGCCAAGGACCATTCCCACCCACCTCCCTTTCTTGAGAAGGCTTCCATGAGACGATTACTCTCGGGGTCCCTTGAGACATGGGACTGTCCACCGCCCTCCACCCTGCAGGGTCTAGCAGCGAGCCCCAGCCGAAGCGTGGAGCGGCTCCCCAACAGCGGGGCGCCCACCACACTTGCTGTCACCCGGCCCCTTCTGGCATCATCCTGTGGGACCTGAGACGCGGCTGCCACCATGATGCCCTTGCTTTCTCTGTCTGCATAAGAAACAAGCTGTCGCATGTAAGTAATGAACCTGAGGTTATTGTCTCCCCCCCGGCAAAGCCTAGCAGTTTGCTGGACACAGCCCTGGACAGGTCGCTGCTCCCATCTGACCCTCAGTTCCCCATCTGTACAAAGCAGAAGCTAGAAGAGTGTTTCCCCGGGTGTGAGGTGCATAAATACCCCAGATAACCTCCGTGGCACTCATGGGCATAGTCTAAAGTGACTCCGAATCACTTAGAACCTTGTTCTCCTTTCAAGCTACTTCCCAAACTTTTAGAAACTTCCATCTACTCTCGTAGCCACTAGCCCCAAGTAGCTAATTAAATTCACACTTCTATTAAGTTAAATTAAAATTTTGGTTTTGGGGACACCTGGGTGGCTCAGTCGGTTAAGTGTCTGACTTCAGCTCAGGTCACGATCTCACGGTCCATGAGTTTGAGCTCCGCGTCAGGCTCTGTGCTGACAGCTCAGAGCCCGGAGCCTGCATCAGATTCTGTGTCTCCCTCTCTCTCTGCCCCTCCCCCGTCGCACCCTGTCTCTCAAAAATGAATAAATGTTAAAAAAATTTTTTCAGTCCTTTAGTCACACTGGCTCCAAATAAGTTCCCAATGGCCATATGTGGCTTTCAATTTACACAAAAGAGGGACATTTCAGACCCAACACTTGGTTCGAAAAATCTGCCCCTACAGGGCTGCCTCATCCAGTGGGCAGGCTCTGAATGAACGTTGCCTTCTGCATTTGGGCAGTGCACAACCTGCTTAACCTTATACCACTCCCCAGCACTTCAAACCCAAGGAAGGCACACCGGTACCGTTAGAGTCTGGGAAGTTAGGACCTAGAACATTCCTTTCTAGATCCCTTCCTGTCCGCCCCCATCCCAACTCAGATCCGCGCCCTCCCCCCCCCCCACCCCCAGCCCAGACTCACGCTCCGCTCAGCACTTTCAAAGATCGCACAGTCTCAAAGCCAAGCTCCAGCACACTGGGGCACTCTGCGGTAAACTCATGCCTCCGGCCCTGGAAGCCCTCTTCATCCCACACCACGATCTATGACAGAGGGAAAAGGTGAAGACCAGCCTCAATCAGAGTCCGGTGGGGGGTGAGGGATTAGGACCTCACCCCAGGACTAGGGGGCGGGGGGCGGGGGCGGGGCAGGGATCGCAAACTCAGATGTCTCCGGGAGCCAGGTGGGTGAAGAGGGCGAGGGCCGCACCCTGGAAAGCACAGACCCCGCCAAGGGGTGGTCTCAGCTCAGTGCCACCTGTTTTTTGCCACCTGGAGATGCCGGCCAGATTTTCCAGTGTCTCAAGACCATCACTGTATCTGGACTCTTCTGTGGACCCTCTAGGTTTTTAAAGGCTGATGATAAATTTGGAAACAAACGCATTTTAACACAGAGGAGGCCGAAGAAACCGTGCCCAGAGACTGTGTGCAGTCACCTGTTTGCCACTGTGTAACGGTTAAATCTGGGGGCCAGAAGACCCAAGTGCGAATCGAGACCCCTGTGTGTAACCTTGGGCCAGCCCGTTCCCCTCTTTGGGCCTTGATAGCATGCTCTACAAAATGGGCTCTCATAACATGCCCCCAGCGTGAGGTGGGGATTCAGGGGAGGAGGACCGAGGGGGTCGCCCATCTCTGCGGCCCCACCCCCACTCCTCAGACAGCACCCCGTGGGTCTGCCTACCTTCCAATGTCCTGTGGTTTTGGTGCACTGCAGGGTCATGTTGCCAGCTTCCTGGGCAAGAGAAGAACATGATAAGCTTCTGGCCCGCCCCTCCGCTGTCCCTCTGGATGCTAAAGTCCCGTTTGGGCAGGGTCGGGAGCCAGATGGCGTCCAGATGCGACAGGGCCCTCTCCTCTTCCCATCTGTGACTAACATCATCTCCCTTACTTCCATTCTACACACCATCTCACAACTCACCGTTCCGGGTCCCATTGCCTCTGAGCCCTGCTCGGTATTAATTTATCCGCTCACTATGGGAAATTCTCCGCGGCTGCCAGTGGGATGCATCACTCCAGCAAATGCCAGTGTGCTAAGTTTGAGAGAGCCCCCTCCCCGCAAGAGGACACCTGACCCAAAGAGGCGACTCTCACGGTGGCCACTGAGGCAACGGGACTGTAGGAATAATTCTGCTTTTAAATGAAGGTAGTAAGTATTGGCCGTGATGTCTGGGGCCTGACCTTGGTTAAGGTGAGGATGACCTTCAGCATGGCACAGTGACATCCCCAGGATGGGAGACCTGGCCTCCCCACCTCCCACAGTGCTCGCTCGGAACGTGGATCCCACCCTTTCTCCAAGCCTGGGACTTACCAAGACGGACCCAGAGAATATGCCAGAACATGCGGGGACCAGCCGAGGTCAGGCTCTTATAGGCAGGGAGGGGAGAGGGCCCCTGGGAGACAAAGCTCGGACTCAGCATGTGAGCCACCGAAACAAAAGCCAGTCCTGGCTGAAGTCCCAACTGAGAGGTGTCAGCAGCGTTGGCTGTAGCTGGAAGGGAGAGGGTCAGGTGGCCTCCCTCAGGGATCAGCCATGAAGAAGAGAAGAAGGGGAAGTTCTACCTTAATCAGCTCCATGAGACTCCTGATTGGAGCAGGAGAATGAGCACTGGACAAGGAGCCCAAAACCCTCACCCTTCCTAGCCGTGTGACCTGGGGCGGGTCATTTCGCCTCCATTTCTGCCTATAAAACGGGACAAGAATAAACTATATCACGGGGTTGTTGTGAGGTTATGTAACATGCCTACCACAGGGAAAACGTTCATCAAATGTCTGTACATTTCCTCCTCCCCCACCCCCTCCTCTTCCAGTAGGGGTAATCAGGGAAGGCTTCATGTCAGAGGTGGCATTTAGCAAGACTCTGAAGGCAGGCGCGAGACTCTGAAGGGTGAGGAGGATGTATACAAAGTGAGCTTCAGGGAATGCTTTTTCTAAGCAAAAGTGTAGAGGTGGGAACTTGGGAGCATATGTGCGAGGAAGAGCCAGTAGCCCAATTGAGCTGGAGTTCCAGGACCCTGAAAGAGGGAGCCCGGCACGAAGGCAGGCAGGGGCCAAGATCTCCAGGACCCACAGAGTTCAAAGAGGAGTCCAGATGGTTCCGTAGGCAGAATAAAGGAGATGGTGGGTGTGAACGCTGCTGTGCAAATAAACCTGTCAGATATCCGGGGGGGGGGGGGGAGGGGGTAAGATTTGCTTTGGGTAACCCGTCCCCACACTCCCACCCTCTGAGGGCTGACCCAAGAGGGGCCACTGACAGCGGAGAACGAGTGTGGCTGGAAACCAGATGGCTCTGGGTGAAATCCAGCCCTGCCTCTTAACATCTGGGTGACCCGGAGGATGTCTGATCTCAAGTTCATGGCCTACAAAATGGCAACATTAGCTCCCTCCAGGGCTGGTTAGAGGCAGCCTTGTCAAATGCGTGACTCTGATGAAGGGCTATCACGAAAGATAAAAGGCCAGGGACGCAACCTCTGCGACCAAGCAGCCTGGGTCCGCACCTCCCTTTACGGGCTGGAAAACTTGAGCGTGTGGCTTAATCTCTCTGAGCCTCAGTTTCCCCGTGTACAAAATGGGTATGAAGAATAAATTGGGCTCAGCCTAAGAGATAGGGGTAATGTGCAGATAAGTGTGATTACCCACGAACAACACTTGCCACTCCTGAACTGAAACACAGAAAGCGTTATGCACCTCCTCACTGTCATCATCATTGCTAATTATAAAGGTGATTACTATGAAGATACCCGTACCCCCGTGTTTATTGCAGTGTTATTCACAACAGCCAACACGTGGGGGAAACCCAAGTGTCCACCAACGGATGAACGGATCAAGATGTGGCATATAAACATGGGTATGACTTAGCCATGAGCAAGAAGAAAGTTCTGCCATTTGCAATAGACAGAGAAAGACAAATACCGTATGATACCACTTATATAACATGAGATCTGCCAAAAAAAACCCTCATAGAAACAGAGAGTAAAGTGGTGTTCCAGGGCTTGGCCGGTGGGGGACACAGGGAGATGTTGTTCAAAGGGGGCAACCCCCCTTGTAAGATTAAGAAGTCTGGGGACCTAGCATGGTGATTGTACCTAATGATATTCCATCACGTACTTGGACGTTGCTAAGAGAGTAGATCCTACCTGTTCTCAAGCACAAACAAAACAAAACAAAGCAGCAACACACGCCCGTGCATCAAATCAATACACTGTGCACCTTATACTTACACAAAGTTATGTGCCAATTACAGCTCAATAAAGGTGCAAAAATGACTTCCTATTAAATAATTCTTCATGGGGGGGGGGGGGCGCCTGGGCGGCTCAGTGGGTTAGACGCCCAACTCTTGATTTCAGCTCAGGTCATGCACGATATCAAGGTTCGTAAGTTCAAGCCCCAAGTCAGGCTCTGCCCTGACAAGGCAGAACCTGCTTGGGATTCTTTCTCCCTTCCTCTCTCTCTGCTCCTCCCCTGCTCATGCGCTCTGTCTCAAAATAAATAAATAAACTTTGACACACACACACACACACACACACACACACATATATATATATATATATCACTATATACATGAATATATATATATATATATATATATATATGAAGAATTCTTCATGGAAAAGCAGGAGTACATTGCTTTCAAGAGCCTGGGTTGAAGAATTAAAAAGAAGTAACTCCCAATTCCATTTCATGGATGAGCTCCCAGGCTGAGAACAGAGAAAAGGATTTGCCTTGGTTTCCTCATCTGTAAACAGGATGCATCCCAGAGACAGCCCCTCATAGTGAGGCTTGCGGGACCCAAGTCAGTGAAAAGGCTCAGGGTGTAGCCACCCAGCATGGGGGGCCATCCCCTACCTCTACCCCCACTCTTTGGCAGGGGGCCCATTGCCACGAGGGAGCATGGAACTCTCCCAGACAGCCTGGCCTTGAAGCCCAGACCTGTGGGTGGTTCCCCCCGCCCCCCGCCCCAGCCGCAGGCATCTTGGCCCCTGTTTCAGTGGCTGCCCCATCTTGTGGTTCCTGCCCCCCCTCCTAGGCCTTGGCCGAGGATGAAAGGCTGAGAGAGAGGCCGGGAAGTGAGGGGACGTTGGGTGGGGGGGTGGAGGGGCAGCCGGCAGAGCTGGCCCCAGGCCAGCGTGATTTCCAGGCGGAGCTGAGTTCCGTGGGGCCTGGGTCCCTGGACCCCCCACACAGGGGGCAGGAACCCATGCTGTCACCACTACCTGGGGCCAGGGGGCCAGGCTGCAGGCTGACCCAGCTCAGCAGTCCCCCCCCCCCCAGCAGTACATGTGTTCACCCTCCGTGACCTTGGGGAAGTCACCCGTTCCGGCTGGGCCTCAGTCTCCCCGTTTGCAAAAGGAAGGAATTGGAAGATGTGACTTCTGGTGTCTGTTCCGTTTTTCTGAGTTTTTCTTGCTCTCTTTTGCCTTCTGTCTCTTCCCCTGCACCGTCCGTCTCCCCCACTGCTGCTCTGCATTTCTGTCTCCGTCTCTCTCTGTGCCTCTCCACGTCTCCCAGCCAGTCACCCTGGTTCTCTCCCTCACCCTGGTTCCCCCATTTCCCCCTGTGCCCCAGCTTGCATCATGAGCCATTGGTGGGACCATTTAGTCCCCCCCAAATTGACTGGGGGTGCCTCTGTGCCAGTGCTGGGGTCCAGCAGAGGACAAGAAGGGAGTGGGGTTCGGGGCTTCCCCAAGGAAGCTTCCAGATGGCAGTCATGTTCCTGGCCACCAGCTCTGTCCCCGGGGTCAGCTTAGGGCAGGGGGGGCAGTGGGGGGACTTCTACAGGCAGGTCACGGAAGAGTGGAGGAAGAATCTGGGCTCAATGTGGATAGAGGAACAGGACTCAGGCTTTGAACCTTCAACAGGCCTGAGCACAGCCTGACGTCTATACTGAGGGCAGAAAGTCAGGCCAGAGCCGAGATCAGATGTCAGGAGAATGAAGCAGACAGGCCCCCGGGGCAGCCGGTTTGGGCCGGTTCCTGCCTCCGACCTCTCTTTCAGAGAGCTGGGCTCATCTGTGAAATGGGCATTGAAAGTACCAGATAAGATGGGCTGCCCTGGGGCTTGACCAAGATGGCAGGAGTCGTGCTTTTGGCGGTGCGCTTAGGACACTGCAAACACTCAGTAGGCGGGGCTCTTGGGATCACACCCACATCTGCCTTTACAAAGCATTTTCGCACCTGCTATGCCCCCTGTCACCCAAGTATCCCACCACCCCCCCCCTCCCGGGACTCCTCTTTTCCCTGTTCCAGGACTGGCAGCCAGCGGAGACCCCATGGGCCTAGCACAGCTGGGTTTTTGGAGAAAGGCCTCCCGGTAGGGGCCAGGCACGGGGGCGAGGCAAAGTGGCAGCTGGCCAGGGTTTCTGCTGTGCGAGCTGGGCTCACAATGGAAACTGCTGCTCTCCACAGTAACCTAGGCGAGGTCGGGGCCCCAGGGGCCGCCCCCAGCCCAGAGCCTGCTGAGCCAGCTCCAGCTTTGTGTCACAGGGCATGGGCCCTGGTGTCTGCCAGACTATAAAATGGGGGGTCGGCCCCCAGTCACCCACTGCACCAGTCCGCCCGTCTGCCTGACTGTCCTTTAGCAGGAAGTAGCAGGTCCCCAGGTAAGAGGGGACCCGGCAGCTGCCGAGAGCCCAAGGGGAGGGGAGGGGAGAGGAGAGGAGAGGAGAAGAGAGGAGAGGAGAGGAGGGGAGAGACAGAGGGAGGCAAAGAGAGCTGTAGCAGAAGAGAGAGAAAGGCAGAGTGAGAGAGAGAGGAGATAAAAATAAACAGAGAAGGACAGAGAGAAGGAGAGAGAGAGAGGGAGTGAGAGAGAGGGAGAGGGAGAGGGAGAGAGAGAGGGAGAGGGAGAGGGAGAGGGAGAGGGAGAGGGAGAGGGAGAGGGAGAGGGAGAGGGAAAGGGAGAGAGAGAGAGGGAGAGGGAGAGGGAGAGGGAGAGGGAGAGGGAGAGGGAGAGGGAGAGGGAAAGGGAGAGAGGGAGAGGGAGAGGGAGAGGGAGAGGGAGAGGGAGAGGGAGAGGGAGAGGGAGAGGGAGAGGGAGAGGGAGAGGGAGAGGGAGGGAGAGAGAGAGAGAGAGAACAGGAACATCTCCAGGAAGGAAGGACCCTGACTGCCAGCTCAGGGGAATGTTGATTCCCAGAGTGACATGGGGGTTGTGAGGGATGTAAGCAAGAGCCTGGAAGTCACAGATGTGGCCCAGATGTCTGGCCTGCCCAGAGTGGGCAGAGCACGGCAGAGAAACGACAACCCTCCTGGGGGAAGTAGAGGGGAGGGTCTACTTGTCCCAATTAGCTCTTTCTTACCCAAAGCCTTCAGGAACCAGCCAGGGACCGGAGGGCCTTAATCTGTACTGGCAGGGGGTCCTCAGATCCCCAGAAATTGTCTCCAAAATGAAAGGGGGGCAATCACAGGGCGTTCTTCAAACACTCAAAGGCGCCCGTGACCCCAAAGCACTGAGGAGCCACAGGCATTGACCAAAGCCCTCTCCAGCCAGCGCCTACGCAGCCGGAGAGGGCTTCGTCTCAGAAGCCCCTACGTACACTTGACCCACTCTCTCGGCTCCCTCCATTATGCCCCAGTCCCGGGCCGTGTCTGCACCCACACACCCTTGGCGGCCAATGCCAGAGGCAGCAGGTCAACCCGGGAAGAGGTCAAGAATCCGCAGGCATTCATTCCCGGAACAGGTGTTGGTTGAGAATCTACGGCCGGCCGATGCCGCTGGGGACGGTGGGGTGGGCTCATCAGAATAAGGAAAGAGCAGAGCAGGTAATAACCCTGCGGCTGGGTCCATCTGCTTGAGGTGAGATTTGAGCCCTACCTCTTAGCAGCCGTGTGTGCTGGGGCGGGTCACTCCCCTCTCTGAGCTCAGAGGGGATGCCATGGCCCACACTGAACCCACCGCACTGGCTCAGCATTCAGGATCACAAATGCTGGTGACGTGCGCGGGGTACCCCAAGGACCCCCAGATGGGACATCTTGTTATGAATCTGGGGAGGCGAACTGAATGGAACCAGCAGAGAAGCCTGATGAGCGGCGTGCCAGGTGGTGGGGGGCGGGGGGGCGGCAGGTGGCAGGAGGCCTGGGGGAAGGCACACCAAGAAAAAGCGGTCCCCAGGCAGGGGACTTAGAATGAGAGAGAGAGAGCGCACAAATGAGTTCAGAGAGGGCTGCGAACATCTTGGGGCCAGTTGGGGGGGAGGGGAATGCGAGGCTGGGACACAGCTTAAGGGCGCCATCCCTGAGTGACCCAGGCCAAAGGTTCCTTTGCAGAGGTTTGCAGGTGGGGACCATGTCTCAGGCTGTGAAGGCCTCAGCTACAGCGGCAGCGAACACAGGGCCTGATGGGAAGGGGAAAGGGGCCCCAGCGGCAGGACCGGCCCCCAGCCCCGGCCCCGCCCTGGCCCCCGCATCCGTGCCAACGACAAAAGCGGGGGACCTGCCTCTGGGCAACTACAAGGTAAGCACTCCAGGGAGCAGTGGCTGGGCTCCACCCCTGCATTTCCTCTCCCTCCTCCCCTCTCCCCTCCTCTTTCCCTCCCCCTCCCTCCTCTCCCCTCCCCCCCCCCTCGGAGTTTTGAGAAAGGAAGGGGGGGCAGAGGTGGGCTGGCTTAGCAGCAGGAACCACCCGCCCCCTGGGAGGTACTCTAGGAGCTGCAGGTGGCCTCAGCCCCTCCGGAAAATTCTTCAAGGCACTGAGGTCTGAAAGGGCTTCCGTAGAGCTCAACATCTAGCCTCTCCGGTTGGGGTGGGTTTAGGTTTCAAACTGGGGTGCACAGAACTGGGTTCACTACGTGCTCTCTCATGTGGTCCGCATGTGGCTAGCTTTTGTCATGCAGTTCGTTCTTTTTGATATTATTTTTTTAACGTTTTTATTCATCTTTGAGAGGAGAGAGAGACAGGGTGTGAAGGGGGGAGGGACAGAGAGAGGGAGACACAGAATCCAGAGCAGGCTCCAGGCTCTGAGCTGTCAGCACAGAACCCGATGCGGGGCTCGAACTCACGAGCTGTGACATCATGACCTGAGCCGAAGTCAGACTCCTAACTGACTGAGCCACCCAGGTGCCCCTGCCTCCCTGCATTTTTATGCATTATGCCATTAAAAGAAATTCCTGTGTTTGTATTTTACGTGGTGTTAACTTCTAGAATGATGCTGTATGCAATCATTTGGGTTTTTCCCTTTTCTTTCCACCCACTCCCACGAGATCCAGAATAGTCAGCCACATTGCTGTGTGTTTCTATGGGTCACTCATTTGGGCTGCTGATGTGTCACAGTGGGACCGTCACTCCTGAAGACCATATTTGGGTGGCTGCTGGCTTTTCTCTGGCGAAAAGTGTGGCCGGGTCGTTCTTGTCCATGTCTCCTGAGGCCCACGTGCCAGAGTTCCTCTGGGGAGGGCAAGTGGAGGCGTGCACGTGCTGGGTCAAGGGTGTGTGCACCTCCTCCTTGTGTAGCTGGGGAAACTGAGGCTCAGAGAAGGAGGACACTTGCCTCAGGTCAAGTGAACGACGAGGTTTTCCCAGCTCAGGACAACAAAATGCTGGAGGCCCAGTGAAGGGAGGGATTAGCCCAAGTTCAGCACAGAGGCCCCTACGCTGAGGCAGGTGAACTGGCAAGTGCTTTCTGAGCGTTAGCTCCATGACAGGCGCTGAGGCTGAGGCTGCGGGTGCACAACAAGATCAACCCCACACCCTGCCCTGGAGGAGACTTTGGTCTTTGGAGGTTGAATAAAGGGGAGGGGGTGCGCAGAGAGAAGCCAGGAAGCAAAGCAGCAGGGACCGTGTTGGTTGTGCTGATAATGGGTTAAGCACAGTGCAGGGTCACTCAACCAAGCCCGCATGGGGCAAGTGTATAAGGGAAGGCTTCCTGGAGGAGGTGACATCTGAGCCTAGAGCAGGACAGGGACCATGGATGAGCTCCAGGATGGGGACGTATATTGCAGAGGGCATTCCAGGCAGAAGGAACAGCACCGAGGCGGGAAGGAAGAGGCATCAATTCCTAAAGATGGTGCAGAGATGCTCAGTCCAGAAGTGTAAGGAAGGGAGGACAGGATAGTTGCACAGAATTTGGCTCGTGGCCCACTCTCCTATGATCCGTGTGGGTCTGCTCTTACTTATATAGATACTTAATGAAGTTTTGACCTGGGGGGTGTACCTCCCCCCTCACTCCGTACCCTTTTCCGCCCCCCCCGCCCCGGGGATGGGGGTTCCCTCCTGCAGCTGGTGGTCTTTGAGCAGGAGAACTTCCAGGGCCGGCGTGTGGAATTCTCTGGGGAGTGCTTGAACCTGGGAGACCGTGGCTTCGACCGAGTGCGCAGCCTCATTGTCACCTCGGGACCGTGAGTGTTGGCGGGGGGGAGGGCACTCCCAGGGCCACAGTAGAATAATAATAATGAAACACAGTAGCTGCCATTTCCTGGGCACCTGCTCCATGTTAGTGGAGACCCGTGTAATATTTCCAGTCCTTGTTTCAAACGCGAGGGGGCGGTATTATCCCCCTTCCCATTCTACAGACGAAGAAACTGAGGTTCAGAGAGATGATTTGATTAGTGTAAGGTCACACTCACAGTAAGTCACGATTCTGGGGGAGAAACGCTTTTTCTCTATAGAAGGAACGAACCCTGCTTCTCCCACTGCCTCCCTCCTGGGCCTCAGGCAGCCTTATGAGAAACAGTCAGCATCCACTGAGCACACACTAGGTGCTGGACACCGACTGAGGGCTTTACCTAGATGATTGCTACATGAGGCATGGGCTGTTCTTTTTTTTTTTTTTTTTTTAATGTTTATTTATTTTTGACAGAGAGAGAGAGAGACAGAGCATGAGCGGGCAAGGGGCAGAGAGAGAGGGAGACACAGAATCCGAGGCAGGCTCCGGGCTCGGAGCTGTCAGCACGGAGCCCGACGCGGGGGGCTCAGACTCAGGAACCGAGAGATCATGCATGACCTGAGCCAAAGTCGGACGCTTAACCGACTGAGCACCCAGGCGCCCCAAGGCAGGCGCTTTTCTCAGAGGCTCAGAGGGGTTAGGTCCCTTGGCCAAAGTCAAGCAGCGGTAAATGGCAGCTCCTGGTTTCAACTCAGGTCAGTTTCATCCAGTGTTTTCATCACTTACTCCACTGCCTGCCCCTGGCTCTCCGGGCCTCTCTGGGCCTTAGTGACCCCCATGGAAAGCCTGGTGGATGCAGTGGCTGTACCGGCTCCAAGCCCTGCTGAGGTCAGAGTGCAGGACAGGACCCACGTGGCTGCTTTGCCTCTTGTCCCACCAGCCCCCCATCCCCCAAGGGGTGGGGTCAGCCTGTATACCCAGCATCGTGGGACTGCAGTACAAAAGGGCAGAGATGGGCTTTGAGGTCAGTCAGGCCTGAGTTGAAGTCCCACCTCCCCCATTCACCTGTACCGTCTCCGAACCTCAGTTTTCTCATCTCTGAAATGGAGAGAGTAATGGTCCCCACTCCCCTCCATCGAATTATGCTGAAGCCTAAAAGAGCTAAGGCAGCCTGGCACTTCGTGCCTGCCCAAACATAGCGGGTGACAGTGACGACTGCTTCCCCTCCCCATTGCCCTGTGAGTGTAGCGAAATTCAGCGAAGGAGGTGCACTTCTACCTCCTGCCCCACCCCCACCCCTGGTGTGGTCAACACGGCCTCAGCCCCACCCTCAGACCCAAAGCCCAGCTGGGAACAGAAGCTACGGATGTGGCCAATTTGGGTTTTCGGGCTTTTTTTGGTGACAGTGACTCAAACCCAGAGTATTTCTCCTCCAACAAGGATGCAGCTGGTCTTCGGCTGTGCCCGACGGGGAGAGGAGAGGGGCTGTGGTCCAGCGTCCTGAGTCTGTGTCAGGACCGGCAGGGCGGTGGGAAAGGCGGTGGTAGAGGGTGAGGCGGGCGGGGGAAGGAGAGGAGGGGTGTGCCCTCAGCACAGGGGTGGGGAGAGAGGGGCATGCCTGCCTGAAACCTAGGAGCCTTCACCCTGACACCTGACACCATGCCGGGACCTTAGACGGTGACTGGGCCCCTCTGAGCCTCAGTTTCCATATCTGTAACTTAATATCCCTGCCCTACTTCTCTCCTTTCTCGTAAGGCTCCAGTGAGCCACAGGAGATGAGAAAAGATTGAAACAAATATATACGAGTCCTCATTCTTATAAAGGGTCCTCACTGGGTATTATGACTCCCAGAGCGGTGACAGGGAGAGTTTGCGGGCACAAAGTCTTTCCTGATCTCAGAGAATCCCTGAGGTCCAACGCCTGAGGTACAGGCGGGCAGGGTGGCAAGTTACATCAGAATCTTTCCATCAGCTCAGACCTCCTGCAGCTTTGTTCTTTCTTTAATCATAAAAGATAGTATTTGTGGAGATTTCTCTGGGCTGGACTTGGTCCATGCATTCGTTTTTCGACCCTCACAGGTAGATGCGATCTCTCCTCTCCTCTACTGGGGCTTAATGAGTTTGAGTGATTTGCCTGAAGTCACGCAGCAGATAAATGATAAATTGGGATTAGAACTTAGGTCAGTTTCCAGAGTCTATGCTCTTAATTACTACATGGCACCATCTTCCAAGGCTCCCTCCCCATCCACCCAACCATCCATTCATCATCCATCTATCTATCCATTTATCCATCCATCTGTAGATCAGCCCATCCATCCATCCATCCATCCATCCATCCATCCATCCATCCATTTTCCACTTATTCAGCCATCTGCTCCCTCTATCCATCCATCCATCCATCAATACATCTATCTATCCACCCAGCCATCTACCCTTGTATCCATCTACTTACCTATCCAGCCACCTATCCATCCATTCAACCATCCATCCATCCATCCATCCATCCATCCATCCATCCATCCACCCTTTTCTCATCTCCTCTAGATCAAGCAGGCTGAGGCAGATTCCCCTCCATTCTAGGACCATAACTGCATCTTTAATTCTGTCACTCCAGGGGGCATTGGCTCATTCCCCAGACAAGGACCTGAGGCTCCAGGGGCTCATAGTGTTTCAGTCCATGGTGGTAGCCCATCCCCTACATGCCTCCCTGTCTCCTTCTGAGGAAGATCCCAGAGAGGTGATACCGATGTCAGTGTCCCCTCTTATTCCCTGAGACTCCCTGAACACATACAGAGCAAAGACCAAGGGATCCCTTAGCCTCAACTTTCCCATCTATGAAATGGGTCCCTTAGCCTCAACTTTTTCATCAACCTCCCCCAGAACCAGGGGATCCCTTCAACACAAGCGGACTTCCCATCCTTAATCAGGAGACACTGGCAAAGCCAATAAAAGCCCTGTGTGACTTCGGGCTTGTAATCCTTTCTTGGAGAGGACTGAACATCTTCCAATGCACTGTCACACTGAATTGTCAGAGGGGTCTGAGAAGGCGATGCTCCTACCACTGCCCCCATACCAATTACTGGGTGTCTTCCATATTCCAGACCAGTCCTCATCCAGCGTGTGATCTGGGCCCCTGTATCAGCGTGCCCCTTGCCCCTGTGCTACCAAGACTTTGATTTGTTTAGTATATTTCATTTCAAACGACCCTTTCGAACACAATTAAATATCTGTCTAAAGAACCTTGACATCCGTTTCACACATGGAAAGCTAGTATCACTCGCTGTAAGTAAAAGGTGAAGAGTCAACACGATGGACGTAAAGAAGGGCTGTTACACCGTTTGCTTGCTCAAGGCTCTGGGTGGATGGCTGTTCTTTCCTTATCACAGAGAGAGAGAGAGAGAGAGAGAGAGAGAGAGAGAGAGAGAGAGAGAGAGAGAGAGACTAGTGAGTGTCAAAGGTTCGTCAGCACCCAACAGAGACTTTCCCCTAGCTGTAATCAGGTTTCAAGGGAAATGTCTTCTTATGTCTTATTTTACTCCAGGGTCTTGTAGTGCTTAAGTTGTGTGTGAATCCCACAACTGGGGAAACATTTCGCTCACATAATGACACACACTGTCTCATTGAATCCTCCACCAGCCTCCAGAAAATAGGCATGGTAGAGGAAGAAACCAAGGCTCAGAGAGGTAAAGCCACTTGCCCATGGTCACACAGCCTGTAAGTGACATAGCCTAGGCTCAAACCCAAGAGCTTCTGCTAACGGTCTCTCTCCTTCTTGCCTTTGCCCCTCCCGGCCCTCGTCATTCTGTCCATCCCTCCCACATCCAGCTGGGTCGCCTTTGAGCAGTCCAACTTCCGGGGGGAGATGTTCGTCCTGGAGAAGGGCGAGTACCCACGCTGGGACACGTGGTCGAGCAGCTACCGCAGCGACAGGCTCATGTCCTTCCGGCCTGTCAAGATGGTGAGTGGCTCCTGAGCCCGTCCTGGGGGGGGTCAGTGGGGAGGCAGGAGCAAAGGTCAGGTCTGATTGCAAACAAGACAATGGGGGACGAGCAAGGGAAAGAAGGAGGAAAGGCAGGCAGGGAGGGACGATGACCAAGGGCACTGGGCCCTGACGCTCATCGATTTATAAGGTGTTCCTGGTGTGCCCAGCCCCCGCTAGGAGCCCTGGACCAATGAGACATACGAAATATGGTTTTTCCTTCCCTGCCACTTTAGAGAGGAGACTCACTACCTTAGTTGTTGGAACGAGAGACTTCAGTGTCTCCCTTGCTTCTCTTTGTGGACTGTTTCTCATCCCTGACTCCACGTTAGACCCTCCTAAGAAGTTCTGACAATCCCAGTGCCTGTTCAAAACCTCCAAGGGGCAGGTTCAAGCCTGTGTGGTAGCTGAGAAGAGGGATGTCGTAGAAGGACACCTTGAACTTCACGATGATAGGACAACATACTGAAGTAGCTCCTTTATACTATTTAGCTGAGCTAAATAGTATCACTTAAGGAAGACTCAAAGCCAAGATCGCTGGTGCGATCCCCAAGAAAGGCAGTTTTTCCAGAGTAGTGTTGGTTGCGATGCTGGAACCAGCCGTGTGTTCCGTCACCAGTGTTGATCTCCAAGGGTAACCAGCTTCTGCCTCCATGATGGGAGTTTTCCCGAAGAACTTCTATGACTCTCCGTGATCCCAGCTGTTTTGGCATTGCCCCAACATATTTCTCAGAATTGGGAGCTGACTTATCAGGCTGTAATGGGCCCCTGGTAAGAATTCATAGATGTATCTCTCAATGAACGGTCCTTAAAAGGCAATCTATGTCAACAAAGCTTGTTTGGAGGGTTGACCGGCCAGGGCGTTTCTCGTAGCCTCTAGAGCTTTGCTGCCCAATACCTTAAGGAGTAGCCACATGTGGCTGTTGAGTGCTTAACTCTTGACTAGTCTGAATGGAGGTGTGCTTCAGTGTAACATACACAAACCAGGGTTTGACCACGTAGTACAAAAATAAAAATAAGAATATCACGATCTCATTACTATTGCTACACTGTTTGCATGTCGAAATTCTAATAGGTTGGACGTATTTGCTTAACTATATAGTCTATTACTAGGGGGGACAAATCCCAGTGCCTGCACCCCACCCCAGATCCATTGCATCCGAATCTCTGTGGCCGGGTCACGGGCACTGGTATCTTTCTCATGTCCACCAGGTAGGAGGTGTTGCCGGGGCTGAGAATACCAGACCCCTCTCCCCTCTCTATCTCGGCCACTGTCCTCGTGTGGGCCACCATGGTCTCTTCCTTGGGCAGCTCCCGCTCCCTCCCCGCCCGGTTCCCTGGCTCCTTCCCAGCCCACACTCCTGGGACATTAGATGGGTGTCCAACCTGACCTACCTCCCACTTACCATCATGCATTCAACCACTATCGGTTGACCTCTGTCTGCCAGGCTCCGTTGCAGGCTCCGGGTGCACAGCTCTTCACGGGACAGGCCAGGCCCCTGCCCTCACAAGAGGCCGCTACTGAAAACCCAGTCACAGAAATCAGTCTATAATCACAAAGCACGTGGCACGCACCCCGGGCTAGGAGAGCAGGAGAGGTTAGTGGGGCTCTGCTGTGGGCGGTGGCAGCCGGCCAGGGGTGGTCGAGGAAGCCAGCTCCTTGGAGGCTGAGGACCCAGTCAGCCACAAGAGGCCTGACGGGCTTTTCCGCTGCAAAGGGGGTGCCGAATTCCCTGAAGCAAGGATGAACTGGGAGCCCAGGAACTACAAAAGAGCTGGTGTGGCGGGACGGAGGGGAGAAGGGCGCAGGCTGGGTTGGGAGGAATGAATTGCGTCTCTGAGAGCCTCTGCCTCTCGCTGGCTGGGTGACGCCGATCAAGAGTCTTGACCTCTCTGAGCCTCTGCATCCCCGGCTGTAACGATAACCGTGACGGATACAGGGTTTGGTAAGCACTGAATCGTATGCTAGGCGCGGTGTGGAGAGTGCTGTGTGAATTACTACGTGTAGCCCGCATGACAGTGCCATGAAACACAGGCCGTTATAGCTTCTTTTCACAGCTGAGGAGGGCCCTCCCAGGCCGGACAGTGGCAGCCCCAGGCAAGGCCCATGGCAGCCCGAGCAGACTCAGCTGTCTCTCTGTCCACACCCAGGGGGCCCCTCTATGTTACTTCTCTTCGCCCCGTTCACACTTCACATGCCTGACCCAGTCTCTCCTTCCCTAGGACTCCCAGGAGCACAAGATCTGCCTGTTTGAAGGTGCCAACTTCAAGGGCAACACCATGGAGATCCAGGAGGACGATGTGCCCAGTCTCTGGGTCTATGGCTTCTGTGACCGCGTGGGCAGCGTGAGGGTCTCCAGTGGAACGTAAGCATCTCTCCTGCCAGGCCCGTGGCTTCTGCCTTAAGCTCGGAGCTCAAAGGCGGTCCCCCTTCTAGAATATAACATCGGGTGCGTAGGAAGGCCACACGGCCCCTCCCTGGTGCTGGGGCCTGGGATTGCACCCACAGAGCATTATTCCCCTGGAGAGTGGACTCATACTCTGATGAATTACATGTCAGTGTGAACAAACCTGGCAATTGCTTGGTTAGCTGTGAATCCCACAGCTAACAGGTAGCGGTGCTGGGATCTGAACGAAAGTATTGCTGATATCAGACTGTGCGTTCGCAACCACTACATGTAAATTCACTTACATACCTAGGAAACCACTATTTGAAAGGAGGCTCCTCTTTCTTCTGTGCCTCATTGCTAACCAGTCCCCAAAACCTAGTCTCATCCTTTCGATTCTGTTGTGTGAGCCCCACGTCACCACCATCGGTGGGATGTGCACTGATCTCCCTGCCACCCAAGCACACGAAGTACTTTAGGTACATTTTTCCACGTGGCCCCCTAATAACTTTCCAGAAGGGGAAACTGAGGTCTTTTAGAGAGGTGGAGTTACTGGCCAAAGCCAATAGGAAGCCCCAAGAAGGGGCAAAGCCAGGACAGAGGAGCCGCGCCCGCTTCCTGTGACCAAAGCCCATGAGGGATGGAGAACAGATTGCAGGGATGGGGGGAGCTGGTCCCGGCAGGGATCTGGGTGCCAGGCAGTGAGGCTGACCGTCTCCACCCTGTGCTCCTTACTTCCCTTCCAGCTGGGTCGGCTATCAATATCCCGGCTACCGCGGGTACCAGTACCTCCTGGAGCCAGGCGAATTCCGGCACTGGAACGAGTGGGGGGCCTTCCAGCCGCAGATGCAGGCCGTGCGTCGCCTGCGTGACAGGCAGTGGCATCGTGAGGGCTGCTTCCCGGTCCTCGCCGCCGAGCCCTCCAAGTGAAGCCATCCACACTCTGCTCTTCTCCCTTGCCCCACCCCTCCCCCAGACCCGGTTTGCCCATCTTTCCCGTGCAAATAAAAGTTCCTAAAGCCAAATTGTCTCCTGGGTCTGTGCATAAATGTGAGCTTTGGGGTCCCCCATCATTGCCGGCATGTGACTTCCTCTGTCTTGATAATTACGTATACTCGTAATAAACACAACAGGCAAAAGTTCATGACACACGTTCTCTTCATATCTCTTTTGGACTACTCTAAGTGGCTGGGAGCATAATTATTCCCATTTGACAGGTGAGGAAACTGAGGCTCAGAGAGGGAAAAATGACTTGCCCAAGGTCACACAGCCAAAAATTTGAACCCAGGCCCTCTGACTGCTGAGCTCTTAACAAATCTGTGCTTTCCAACTCTGCTCCTTCGTGCACGCTGCTCATTTCTTGCCTTCTCTGCTCGACACCTGTCTTGTTATTTACTTAATATTTTGATTTAAACAGACTTCCTATTTTGCGCTCAGAGGCATTGATTTGTAAATGAAGCTTTATTGCACCACGGGAAGCGGCGAATCAGCATCATATGCCATAGATAGAAAGCAATCGTGTAAATGTACTTTTTAAGAAGGCCAAGTATCAGACAGACACCTGCCCGCTGAAGGCTCTAAGCCTGTAGCCCCGCGCGGGCTTTGATAAAATGGGTGATTACCAAGGGTTGCGGAGAGAGATGGGAGACACACGCCACACAGAGTTTTTTCTCCCTGATATAATCAAAGAAGATTGAAAAGAGCCTTATTTTCTTGTATCCGGTGCAGGGTTACTTAATCCCGGGTCCAAGTTCCACTGAGAATCATCCCTCCTACTACAAATGGCACATGCCTTTTGCTCTTTGAAAACCCGCGCCAGGCCATATTGACTCCCATATCCACAGTTATTATTGATTGATGTTATTAACCTTTAATCCATGCAGGAGGGTGGGCGGGGGGGGGGGTGTGTTGCCATGGCGGAGGGGATGTTTGAGGGGACCTTGAGGGGTGGGACAGGAGCCCGCTTTGGTGGGGAAGAAGAACGATGACATTCCAGGCAGAGCAAACAGCGAGGCCTTACTACCATCCCACATGGCACCTTTGTACGAATGATAAAATGATACCTCTCTTCCTCAAGACATCTGACTGCCCTCTGCCAGAATTTCTTGGCCTACGTCTGCGACGCCCGAAGTGTGAATGCGATACCTTTGCACTGTGCCCAACTTACACAGCTGTACTTGGCAGGCCTGGGGCACCATGGGAAAGGCACAGAGGTTGAGAGAGCTTGCGGTGGGCCCAAGCAAAGCTTATTGATGTGAGAGCACTAGCTTGGCGGCTGTGTGGGCAGAAGCGGGGAGGGAGAGGGGGGTGGGTGGGTGGAAAGAAGTTGCTGAATGTGGCAGGAGATGAAGCTGGAAAGAAGAAGGGTGGGGCCTCCTGAAACCCCACTCTGTGGTTTTGCTGAGCTTCAAAGTTGAGGCACCACCTGACTCCGAAGGTCTTTGCCCTCTGAGGCGTGCCCTCCCACTCCCTCCCATCCTCAGTCTCCCCGCCTCCACCCTCTAATGTGACCAGCATCTTCTATTAGAAGACAGGTTCTCTTGTCTTGGACTAGAAGATTCCGGGGCAGGAATCTGTAGATGCGGGTGTTTGCCCTGTCTCACTGCTAGAAGCTGCAGTGTTGGGCAAAATGCTTCCATTCCCTGGGACTCATTCTGCCCGTCCCTACGAGGGCAGCTCGACTGTCCGAACAGGCCCAAGACTCTGACGCTGGCATTCCATGGTTCCCAACTCCCACGATTCTCCAAGATTCTGTAGTTTATCTCCGAACAGCCGTGACTCTCTGATTCCCAAGCCAAGCCACACAGATTGCCGTCCTCGGTTCCTAAGGTCCGTGGGTGAAGCTCTGACACTCCACTCGGTGGAGTCACAAGAGCCGACTGTGAGACCTCGCGGACAGCAAGACGCGCGATTCGGCGAGAAAGAGAAAGAAAGAGGAACACGCTCCCCATTCAGATATGACCCAAGCTGCTCTCTGATCACTCAGAACTTGTATTTCACGCTTCTTGAGAGAACTATTTTGGGCGTAACAGGTGTTTTGTTTTGTTTTCCGTGTGCCAATCCTGTGAGTCCTACAAAAGGCGAACATAACAGAAATCCACTGGTTTAAGGAGTGACAAAGCTGACGCGTGTTCGTAATCTAGATTTTCCAGGCTGCTGTAACTCAGAGGTGTTGAAGCCCTGATTTTCTCACAGGTGTTCTACGAAAACAGGGTGCATGGTAGCCGTGCGGTGACGCGAGCTGACGCTCGGCAAAACCGAGCAAATCGGCAAAAACGAGGCAGGCAGCGTCCCAGTAATTTATTCTATGCCTGACTTGCCGCTGTGTCCGTATATTATTTAGCTTTCGTTAACAAGCTCCTGAATCCACACACCACATGATAAAAAGCCGGAACAAACGCAAAGGATGAGTGAGCCCAAGACAAGGCCACGTAAAAAGGTGGGGAGGGAGGGTGACATTTAAGACTGACCGACCTGTTGTTTCTGCCCTGGGTCCTACTTCCAACGAAACGTGAGCTTTTCACCACCTGAAACAGAATTTCAGAGCTGAAAGAGAAGTCACTGTTTTTTTGTTTTTTTGGTTTTTTTTTTTTGCCTCGAAATGGAAACTTAGAGCGTTCGACTTTTTCAGGTGCTCACCAGAAGCACTGATGATGGGCACCATGCTGGAGGCCACCAGTGGAGCCGGACCTGGTCATGTGGCTGTCGTGCCCACAGCTTTTTTGGGGGGCTTCCCGGGGCCGGTTTGGACTCTGTGGGAGTTTGGCCCTAAATGCTGGCTTCCAAACGCAGTGCACGCTGGGATGTCATCCTGTTTCACTATTAGATCCCAGCTCATGAATCTCTGAGTCACAGGCCTTTGGGAAGACAAAGCACCTTGGTTATGGAACGCTATCTCCCGTCCACAGCAACAGGAGGCAAACCACCATCTCTGGGGCATCAGGGCACAATCAGCAGTGTGTGTGGGCGTGAGGGGCGGGGTGAGGGGGTGGAAGGGCCACCCGGGGCTGTGATCCCTTGCGTGCCGGCACCCGATGCTGATGGACACACAGCAACCGAGTTTTGGGAAAGGTTCATTGTGCCAGGGTGTCCCAAGGAGCTTCCAGAGAGGTGAGCATCTCTTTAGAGCCTCGTTGCCATGACAGCCAGTCGCCTGGATCCGATCCCTAAGGTCAGAGTGTTTTATGAAGCTTGGGTACCGAGCTAGGAGTGCTACGCATCCTTCCAGCAGGAGGAGAAAGCCTAGCTCCCTATCCACTGTGGGGCACCTCCTGCCACCACCGTCCTGAGCCTGCATCTCAGCCCTGACATTTACAAGCCGTGGCCTGCGGTCAAGACAAATGACCTGGTGGAGCCTCTGATTCTTCATCTGTAAAATGGGAGTGATGAGGTTGTTTGTTAGGAGGAGTAAAGGATCAACTTGAATAGGATACATACAAGGAGCTTAAAGCACAGCATTTCCCCTAATCATCATCAGTATCACCTTCTCAGATGTTGGAGCTGGAAAGAGTTTTAGAATCAACATTTTTTTTAAGTTTATTTAGAGGGGGGAGGGGCAGAGAGAGAGAGAGAGAGAGGGAGAATCCTAAGCAAGATGTGCACCGTCAGCCCAAGAACCATGAGATCGTGACCTGAGCCAAAGTGGGATGCTTAACCGACAGAGCCACCCAGGCGCCCCTGGAATCAATGTGTTTTATGCCACATTTATTCTTCCTGCTTCTGACAAGTATTGGCTGAGGGCCTCCTAAGTGCCAGGCTTCATCTAGGTGCTGGGGAAACAGGTGGGGAGAGAAGACAGGAGAGGCCCCCTGCTTGGGTGGTCATGGATTGGAGGAGCAGACGGGAGGAGAGCTGTCATTTGGTTTCAAAGCCACATCAAATTCCTGGGCTGCATGGTCCAGTGTCCGTCTCATCAGGATCTCCTGGGGGTCAGGTAGGCTTCCTCAAGGAGGGGCAGCTAGCTTGAGATTTGAAGGGGTTCACCAAGTTGGAGGACCAAGAGGAGAAGGTCCAACCTAGAAACCAGAAGATCATCTGGTCCCCTTCTTCAGCCCCACAACTGAGATCTGCCAATCCTGTCTTCCAGATATCTCTGGAACCCGAACATCCCCTCCCTGCCTCTGGTCCCACCCTGGGTTGGCCACCTCCCCTGGAGTATTTCAACAGCCTTCAACCTGCCTTCCCTGCCTGTCATCCTCCACAGAGCAGTCAGAGGACCTCTGCAGAAAGCAAAATCAACCATGTCCTTCCCCTGCGGAACACCTTCCTGTCTTTCCATTGCTGCCGGGTGAGGTCCTGACTCCTTCCCACATTCAGCAAAGCCCTGCAGCATCCAGCCCCTGAAGACCCCTCTGATCTCCTGTCTCCCCGCCTCTCCCCACATCTGGTCCACCGCATTTCACGCAAGCCTGCATCTGGAAAGTGCTTCCTGCTGGACCTTTGTACCTGCTGGTCTCTGTGGTTGGCACACTCTTCCGTAGACCTTTACCATGTTTCAGGCCTCAGTGTAAACACTCCTGGTCTTCCCTGCCGGGGCCAGGTTAATCCCCTCTGTCCTTCCCAATTAGAGGTGCCCACTGTATCGTGACTGCATATTGAAGGGTCTGGTTTCCCAAGTGGATGCAGGGTCCTTGTCCTCCTGTTAACTGCTGAATCCCAGTGCCCGAAACAGGGCGCTCAGGAGATGCTGTTGCTGGCCAGAATGTTATTAAACAGATGGTCCCCATTCAGATCTCTTCCCTTGATCTCCAGTTCTCTGCCCACAAAGGGGGCGTTATAAAACACCCAGCAGAGTTACTATGCAGCTAATCACACAAATCCTCTAATATGTGCACAAGAAACACTATATGATATCGTTCTTAAATAACAGTCAGCTTCACGGAGACAGGGGATTTCATATCGTCAGTCCCAATACTTTCTACATGGTAGGCACTATTTATTGGACACGTGAATGAATTAATGAAGAGCTATGAATGAACGCATGGGCAAATTACCTCTTTTCTGTAGGCCTTGGTGCTGTTATCTGTAAAATGGGGGTGACAATACACCTATCACAGGATACTAAGCATCAGCACAGGGCCGGACACAGGGCTCAAACCCGTGAGCTGTGAGATCATGACCTGAGCTGAAGTGGGATTGCTTAACCAGCTGAGCCATGCCGGCGCCCCAACAGAAATTCATTTTAAATAGGCCCTATATACAGATGGTTAAAAACAACAACAAAGAACAAAGGTCCACGATGAATGGTAAGCCGCATCCCTTCCTTCCCTTTCCTTCAGTGAGTATGCATATAATGCAGAGATAGATCTGTTACACACCCATTTTACAGATGAAGAAACAGGCACAGAGAGGTTATATATCTTAGATGGAGCTGAGTCCCACCAGCCTAGAGTTTTATTTTACTCATCTACGCCAGCGTTTCTCGAGCTCAGCACAGCTGACATCTTAGGCTGGGGGTGGGTGGGTTGGGGACGGGGCTGTCCCGTGTTATTGCAGAATGTTTAGCAGCGCCTCAGGCCTCTACCCACCAGACACCAGTACGACACCCCCATCCCCCAGTTGTGACAACCAAAAATGTCTTCAGATATTGTCAAATGTCCTTGCGGTGGGGGCAGGACAAAGTCGCCCCTTTCTTGAGAACCCCTGACGCCTATGAA
This sequence comes from Panthera pardus, assembly GCF_024362965.1. NCBI lineage: Eukaryota > Metazoa > Chordata > Mammalia > Carnivora > Felidae > Panthera > Panthera pardus. The sequence goes on from NW_026526710.1 coordinate 19,951,755, forward strand.
TACGTATGATAGCCCCTCTCTCTTTTTCCCTTGTGTCACACACACCGGAGCATAAGTGCCCTCTGTTCAGGGCGTAGTCTTCTCTCACACCACTTCTCCGCGACCATTCCACCCTGCTGCTTACAGACAGAAGGGTACGCCTCTGAAACAGAGCTGTCCTGGCAGGAAGAGTGGTGAGCTGCCCGTCCTGGGGGGTAAGCCAGCACGCAGACGAGGACTTCCGGGGCGAGGCCGGCTCCCGGGGCCGCCCCGCCCCACCGCGCGGTCCGGAGGCGGACCGCAGGGGCGGCGAGCGGCCGTGGGCGGGGCCGCGCCCCGTCCCCGCCTCCACGCAACGTCACGGCGCCGCGGCCCCGCCCCCGCGCGCGGGTGCCTCCCCCTCCCCCGGCCGGGGTGGCTGGCCAGCCCAGAGTCGCTGGGCGCGCGGGGTCGCCTCGCCGCGCCTCGGCACGGTAGGTGGCCCTGGGGCGGCGCGTGGGGCCCCGGGCCGCAGCTGCCGGCAGGGGGCCGCCTGCGGGTCGGCCTCGGGCTCCGGGGAGCCCTCGGCCCGGGCGGCTTCTTCCCGGGCCCGGCGCGGCTGCTGGGGCTCCGGGGCTGGGAGCTGGGCGGGAGGCGGCGCGCGCGGCCGGTTCGAGGATCCGCAGGCGCCGGGCGTCCGGAGCGATGTCCGCGGGGTGCGGCAGAGCCTCGGCCCCCGGCCCGCGCTTCCCGCCTCGGACCCAGCGCCCGGGCGGCGCTCGGCGTCCGTGTGTGTGTGTGTGTGTGTGTGTGTGTGTGTGTGTGTGTTGGGGGTGGGGGGAAAGCGGCGTGTGACCGCCGTCGGGGTCCCCGACCCCTCCTCGCCTTGCGGGGACCCCCGGGAGGGCGCGTGGAAGTTAACTTGCAACGCCGTGCAGTTGCGAGGTGTGTCCAGAGTGGAGGCGTCGGGGGGCGGAAATCGTTGGTTGGGGAGGGCGCCGCCGAGAGCTTGGGGTCCGCGGAGCCCTCGTGAACTTGAGGGTCCCCCGCGAAATTCGGCCAGAACACCCCACCGCCCGGCAACCTCCCCCTCGCAGTGTGAGCTGGAGGCGAGGTGCCAGATAAAGCTGGGACTGGGAGTGGCCGCGAGGGAAGAGGGGTTTGGTCACGGAGGCTGGACCTGGCAGAGTCGTTATTATTAAATGTGGGACAGAGGTCAGGTCTGGCTTTCCCACTCAAACGCACATCCCCTCGGGAGGAAGGGTGGGAGCCATCCGATGGAGTGCAGTTGTTACAAGGCACTGTGCTTATCACTTGGGGAAACTGAGGCTCAGAAAGGCATGTGCCCACGGCCCTAGTAACCTACTAGGGCCCCCAGGTAGGACGTGGCAGAGCTGAAACCTACCCTCAGGCCTCCTGACTTCATGTGTCATGTCGGGATGTTGGGGAGGGGAGCTGGCAAACTCCTACTCATCCTTCAGAAGCTTCAGGCAGCACCCTATCCTGGGGTGCCTAGCAGTCCCCAGGCATTGTGGGGGGTTCCTGTTTTGAAATCCACTGAGGTAACTTGCTCTTTCTTTCACTTACCAACCTCCTTGTAGGTCTGTGTCCCGTACTGGGCTGTGCACACCTCTCCCTACACCCCATCTCCTATCTTTTCCTTCAGCTAGGTGGCCTGATGGTTAGGCCAGGCCTCTGGAGTTAGGCAGATCTCAGTGTGACTCATCCTGGCTTAGTAGTGAGGTAGCCTGCTCGAGTCATTCTTCCTTATCCAGCCTCAGTTTCCATGACTGTGAAATTGGGTTTTTTGAGTCATTCATGAACCATTTTTACCTTACTGAATCCTAATTGTATTATTGTATTATTTACCCAGTGTATGTGCTTATATCACTGTTCTTCCAAATCGCGTATGATCTCTTTACAGCAGCTTTACTGAGATACAATTCAGATTTTAAAGCATTCAGTTCACTGGTTTTTAGGATATTCGCAGAGATGTGCAACCACGACTACTACCTAATTCTAGAACATTTTCATCACCCAAAAAGAAACCTTGGACCCATCGGCAATCACCGCTCAATCCCTCCTTCCCCAGCCCCTGGCAACCACTCATCTGTTTTCCCTCTCTGGATTTCCCTGTGCTGGACATTTTATGCAAATTTTATGTAAATGGAGTCACGCACAACGTGGCCTTTTGTGACTGGTGCTTTTCACTTAGAATGAGCCCGAGTTTCGTCCATGTGGTAGCATGTAGGGGTTCTGTGTTCCTTTTTTTTTTTTTTTTTTAATTTTTTTGCTATTTCATGACTTTCTGTTTTTAGGTTTTTAATTCCAATATAGTTAACGTGCAGTGTCTTATTAGTTTCAGGTGTAGTATTTGATCACCTTTTAAGGGCTGAATACTATTCCACTGTGGATATACTCTATGTTTCCACTTGGCAGCTAATGGACGTTTGCTTTCTGTCCACTTTTTGGGTGTCGTGAATAATGCTGCTGTGAACATTTGTGTACAAGTCTGTGCAGGCACATGATGTTTTCAGTGCTCTCGGGTATATCCCGAGGAGTGGAATTGCTGGGTTGCACGGTAATTCTAAACCTTTTGAAGAAGGGCCAGTTTTGCAAAGCAGCTGCCCCATTTTACAATCCCACAGGCAGCCGATGAAGGTGTGGATAATCTGGACTAAATACAGTCTCCGAAGCCGTCCTAATCTTTGAAATCACTGGCTTTGATGTGCTCATTATAAATTATATTCCAATACGCGTGGAATTAAATGCCTCATTAGCAGAATGAGGAGTGTTCTGTGGGTCACGAGGAACAGCTCCGGGACCATCAGGAAACTGGTGACGAAGCCCAGCCAGCGCTTAGCCGAGGTATGTGTGCGTTTACATCGCTTCTGTGATAGTGACATAACTTGCTGAAGGCATCCTGCTGGGCCCTGTGTGGGACCGGGGGCAGTGGGGAGCCCGGGAGCTCATGGTACCCACCCCAGACCTGGGGCTGCCTATTAGGAACCTGCACACAGTGGAAAGAACTGCTCAGACCTTCCCACCCCAGGCCAACAGGACATCCCATCACAGCAAAGACCCACAGAGGCCGGGGGAAGGCTTGTCCCTCAATTGAGAAAGGGAGTCTGGTCCTGCCCGTGCTCCCTCCCCCGGCCCCCCATAATCATTCTGAAGGTGCCCTCCCCTGGTGGCCATGTGAGGTGGGCCATCTGAGTGGCCTCAGTGAGCCACTCCTTACTTTTAAGAGATGCTCCCTGCCAGGCCTGCGACCGGCAGTCCTGAGTAGGGCAGTCACCCTACTCGTGCCCCTCGGGACGCACAGACATCCCGTCCCTCCTCTTGGCATTGCCCCTGTGCCTGGGACCCCCACCTCTTCCCTCACGCTCTCTGGCTTCTGTGAGGTGAAGCTGCCCAGGTCAGAGCATGACGTTTTCATGGAGGAACCAAGTTTCTCGAAGGGTCTTCCTGATGTTCTTAAACCTGTCGTCTGCTGGCTCTGGAACTGAAGCCAGCATTCATCTGTGCGTTCTGGGCTCCCAACAAGCAGCCTTGTCCTACCCGGGCATCTGCCGTTTGGGAGGGCCATTGCGATGGGCCTCTGGCCGCTGTATCCAGCCCCAGCCCCAGCCCCTCCTGCCTTTATTCATTTGTGCATACTTCCCTCTCCTCGCCCTTTTAAAATCAAGCATTCCTGCATAGCCTGGGGAAACATGGGCCTAGGCATGCATGGGCCTCAGTGTATCCTGCTGGGCAGTGGGTGTAGACCCAGCCACAACTTAGATGTAGTGCCACCTTGGGACTGGTAAAGCCATCCAAGTGTGTCATCGACATGACTTTGTGAATCGATTTGCAGTAAGAGAGGTGGGTCAGAAGTGGCTGGTGTGAGTGATCTGAAAGCCCGGGTATGGCCCAGCTGGCTCTGGTTTGCCACGCGGCACTGCAGAAACCTGTCTGGGTAACAGCAGCTCCTGGCCTCCCCACCTGCCACCTGTTCCTGCCATCTGCAAGGTCCCCTTGCCCTCTGCAGCCACATGTTCACCCTGTCTGGGGCCGCTCAGGAGACAGTTTTGAGATCCTGCCCCCTCCCATGCCCCTTCTCTGGTCTCCTCCACCCCGGGTTGTGGCCTGAGGAGGATTCGTGGGAATGATTCCTTGAGAACAGCCCACGAGCTGGGCCAAGCCCTCGAAATCCTAGGGGAAGCGCCCATATGCCCAGGGGAGCGTCTGGGGCTGCTGCCTAGGGAGGAGTTTCATGTAATCCTGTGTGCTCAGCTGGTGGGAGGCAAGGCAGGGCAGCAGTCCCGTCTGCCAAGTGCATTCTTGCATCAACCAGACTTTCGACCAGGTTCCGGTGGCCAGCAGGCAGGCCGAGTGGTAGCACGCATGATGGAGGGCTCGGGCTTGCGTTAGAATCTGGTTATTCCACTTCGTGGCTGCATGTCTGGGTTTACTGGCTGCCTTCCCCATGCTTCAGTTTCCTTGTCTGCAGAATAGAGGTGCAGCGAGGACCTACCTCCTGGTTTGGACCAGAGGAGACCGGTGGGGGGGTGGGGCATAAAGTGCATACCTTGGTACAAGGCAAAATGTGAGGGGTCAGGGTCAGACAGGCTGGAGTCTGGAGCATGTCCCTTTGGACGCCTCAGCTTCCCCATCTGTCAAAAAGCAATAATTATAACTGATATCAGTAGAGCTCACCAGGCACGAGGCACTTTATGTGCGTCAATCAGATTTGATTCTCCCACTGGCTATATGAAATGGACAAGCCAAGGGGCGCCTAGGTGGCTCAGTCGGTTGAGCATCTGACTCTTGATTTTGGCTCAGGTCACGATCCAGGGTCATGAGATCAAGCCCCATGCCCCTGTGCACATGCCTATGTGTGTGCTCTCTCTCTCTCTCTCTCAAGTAAAAAAAAAAAAATAAAAAAAAAAAATTGAAATTAAAAAATAAAAGGACAAGCTGAGGCACAGAGAGGTGAACCAATTTGGATAAGATCCCTCAGCTAGGAAGTGGGAGAGACAGGATTTTAATCCTGAGTCTGTACTCTTAATTATCATCTCCACTTAAAAAAAATTTTTTTGTAATGTTTATTTAGTTTTGAGACAGAGAGAGACAGAGCATGAGTGTGTGAGGGGTAGAGAGAGAGAGGGAGACACAGAATCCAAAGCAGGCTCCAGGCTCCGAGCTGTCAGCACAGAGCCCGACGCGGGGCTTGAACCCACAGACCATAAGATCCCGACCTGAGCCAAAGTCGGACGCTTAACCGACTGAGCCACCCAGGTGTCCCTCATCTTCACTTTCAATTACCATCTTACCCACTCCTCATACCCTATCTTAATGCCCAACAGATAGAAAACACTAAGAAGATATCAGTTATTATTACTGCATTATATATATTGTTACAAATTACTATGTATTATTATTTAAGTTTTTAAATTTATTTTTGAGAGAGCACATGCTCCCATGAGAGTAGGGGAGGGCTAGAGAGAATCCCCAGCAGGCTCTGCACTGTCATCACAGAGCCCCATGTGGGGCTTGAACTCACAAACTGTGAGATCATGACCTGAGCCAAAATCAAGAGTCAGACACTTAACCGACCGAGACACCCAGGTGCCCCTACAAATTATTAGGTGTTACTAATACGTATTCATCCCTTTTCCTGCCCATTTGTCCACGCTCCATCCTGGATGGCAGAACACACAGGGCTCTTGGCTTGTGTAGCCCAGATTCCTACCCCCCAACCCTCATCCCCCACCCCCACTCCCTCCCATTCCCCACGGTCTCTGGAGCAGTTGGGGCTGGGTAGAGGCCTGGAGGCATCTGAGCCCCAGCTTTGCTTCCCAGGTCACTCTGTGACATCGAGTAAGGTGTTTCCCCCCTCCGAGACTCCGTTTCCCCAGCTGTGAAATGGGCAGATTGGGCTGTAACATGCTGGCAGTCGATGCCTGTGACCCACAGGATGGTTTTTGTGTGGCTCCCATGGTGATTCGTTTTACATGGAGCCAACATTCAAATATTTTTAGAGAATAATCCAATCTCCCCACTTCTTTTGGGACCTCAGGAGCTTGGGCGAAACCGGAGTGGCCTGAAGCTCCCCCTTAAATGTCCTGGGCTCTCCTGGTCGTCATCGTGCCCACCATTCTCCATCATCACACGCGTGACCTGTCTGGCCCCAAGGGCCCTCTGGCCCGGTGTGGGTCTTTGAAGACACCACGGGCTTGCCTGGGTGTCACTTGAACAGGCAGTTCCCATTGCTTTACAAGCAAAAATGTTCAACCGCTGTGCCCGTGTTTTCAAGAGTCCTTCCAGCCCTGTTTTTCTAGCACATTGGAGGTTATCCGAGGCCTCCTGTTCTGCCACTGTCGGCCTCAAGGCTCTTAACACGTGGGAGCGTGTCCTCATTCCCCACCCCCTGCGGTGGGGGGGGCGGGGCGGGAAAGCCCCTGTCTCTGGGCCCCAGGGTCCCACCTTACTGGTTGGGGTTCTCACAGAACCCACGGTGAGATATTTGAGGCCAGCTGAGGTCCCTGTGCTGTGAGCACTGGCGAGCCTATTTCTGCCTGTGTCCCAGCACGTCTACACCACCTGAGTGGCTCGGGGAACACCGTCCCCTACCCTTTCTCCGTCCTCACAGGGTGTCAGGGAAGCATTTGTTATTGATGATTCCATTTCCTGGAAACCGAGGCTCAGGATAGTCGAGTCACTTTCCCGAGGTCACACAGGCCTGATGGGACAGCATCGGGGTTTGAACCCAGACCTGCCCAACTCCAGAGGCCGCCCATGGGGTCTTTCATCCATCCCATCACTGCACAGATTTCCGCTGAGTGACGCCCCCCCCCCCCCAACGCATCTGCAGTCACTGCGTCCCTAGCAACTGGCACTGAGCCTGGGTCATTAGAAGCACTCAGTAACTTCCTGGGAAATAGGGACGCGTGGCAGTTTCTCAGCTAGATGCTGGGGTGCAGGATTTAAGAAGCCCCTGGGTGCCCGGAGTTTACCCTCTGGTGGAGGCATCAGACGAGACAAAAAGTAAATCACACCTCCCACCTGAGGTGCCTACCTAGAAAGTTGGCAAATGACAGCCCTGGGCCCAGTCCAGCCCCCGGCGTGTTTTTATAAAGTTTTGTTGGAATACAACCACACTCATTTACTTACATTTCCTCTATGGCTGCCTCCGTGCTACCAGGGCGGAGTTTGGTGGTTCCGACAGAGACCCATGTGGTCCACAAAATTGAAAATATTTATTATCAGGCCCTTTGCAGAAAGTCTGGCAAGCCCTGAGCTACTCATCTCTTGGGTCCCTGTAAGTTGTGATATTTTGTAGTTTGGTGGCTGTAAAGTGATAGCAAAAATAATGATTGCCGTTAATATTTGAGTGCCTACTGAGTACTTAGCTCTTTACATGTATGTTTCTTAGCTCAACTCTTACCATAAGGGACTCCAGTACCTTCATTTTATAGGAGAGGAAATTGAGGCTTATAGGAAATTGACGCTCGGTCACTGGCCCGGAGTGTGTGGTCCAGGGAGTAGGTAAGGCCCATTGGAGCCAGGTCGCCTCATTTTTGTTTTGCAGGAGCTCCTGCCTGAAACTCACAGACCTCAGAGGAGGTTTCATTTTGATTTTGACTGTCCGTGGCTATTAGGGTACCTCCACGTCTTGTCCATTCTCCCGTTTAGTCGACAAATAGGGGACCACCAGGACGGTGGGGGGGGGGGGTGGAAATGGCCAACCTGTGAATTCCAGAGGAGGAGGCAGCAGGCCAGAGAGGCCACAAAGGCAGCTAAGTACTTTGGGGGATGGGAGGCAGCCAGGGAAGGCTTCCTGGAGGAGGGGGGGGGGGGTACAAATTGTGCCAGTAGGAGTTAGCTGGGTAGAGGAGGGCAGGAAATGTGTTTCGGCGGGGAGAGAACCACAGGTGCAAAAATTAAGAGGTGTGAGACCCTGTGGCCTGACAGAGTTCGTGGTCCAGCCCTTCCGGATGTTCGTAGGTGCCTTTTGGGGTGTAGTGGGG